>NC_133648.1:287743586-288043586 GCF_009905375.1 Apium graveolens | reverse complement strand
AGATTTACTATATACGTTATGTCTTCTGCACTATCACTCCGGAGCATACTAGATGCTCACAAGTTGACTGGTCCTAATTTTGCGGACTAGCTTCAAAACTTGAGAATTGTTCTTAGGGTTGAGAAGCTGGAATATGTGCTTGACTCACCTAATCCTGCTAAACCTGCTGACGATACACATAATGATGAACATGTTGTATATCGTAAGTGGATAAATGATTCAAATGTTGCTCAATGTATCATGCTAGCTTCCATGAACATTGAGCTACAGAAGTAGCATGAGCATATGGATGATCACACTATCCTTACGCATCTACAAGAGTTGTATGATGTGGCAGGGAGGACAGCTCGATATGAGATATCGAAGGAGCTGTTCGGTTGTAGGATGTCTGAGGGATCATCTGTGAATGACCATGTACTTAAGATGATCAATTTGATTGAACGTCTTGGACAACTTGGTTTGAACATGGATGGGACTGACTCAAGACTTGGTCTTGCAATCACTTCCGGGTTCATTTTCGCAGTTTGTTGTGAACTTTCACATAAATAAGCTGGATGTCAGCCTGGATGAACTCCACAACATGTTGAAGACTGCGGAATCGAATTTTCCCTCCAAGAAGAGCTCTGTTCTTCTAATTGGTGAAGGTTCCAATCCTAAGAAAAGGAAGAAGAACCCTTCCAAGAAGAAGAAAGTAGGTGAGAAAAAGCCGGTTCTACCAAAAGCTGAAGACCCCAAGAGCAAAGTTGTTTGCTTCCACTGTAATAAGGTGGGGCATTGGAAAAGGAACTGCAAGGTTTACCTTGCAGAATTGAAGAAGAAGAAGGGTAGTGAGACTACCGCTTCTATTTCAGGTATGTTCATGATTGAAGTGAATATGTCATTAAATCAAATTTCTACTTGGGTATTAGATACCGCTTGTGGTTCTCACATTTGCAATTCGTTGCAGGGACTAAGGAGAAGTAGGACTCTTGAGGAAGAGGAGGTGATTCTATGGATGGGAAATGGAGCAAGAGTTGCTGCTGAAGCTATAGGATCATTTCATTTACATATGCCTACGCGAAAGACTATTATTTTAAATAATTGTTATTTTGTTCCCTCGATTGTGAGGAATATTATTTCTATTCCCATGTTAGACTTTGCTGGATTTTCATTTGTTATTCAGAATAATAAATGTTCAATTCTTAGAGATAACGTTCTATATGGAAGTGGTATTTTAAATAATGGCTTGTATGTATGTGACGTAGAGCATAATTTACTACAAATTGAACATACTAAAAAAGAAAAAGGGATGATGAAAATCTCACCTTTTTGTAGCACTGCAGACTTGGTCATATTAGTGAAAATAGACTGCGGATATTGCATAAGGAAGGGTTACTTGACCGTTTTAATTTTGAATCATATCCTACATGCTGGTCTTGTCTATTGGGAAAAATGACCAAATCTCCATTTAGTGGACATGGAGAGAGGGCTGCAGATTTGCTAGGATTGGTACACACATATGTATGTGGACCAATGTATACGCAAGCCATGGGTGGATTTTCATACTTCATTATATTCATAGATGATCGATCTAGATTCGGATATGTGTATTTGATGAAACATAAGTCTGAAGCCTTTGAAAAGTTCAAAGAATATAAGCATGAAGTGGATAAACAAACCAAACATAGTATTATAACTCTTCGATCAGATCGAGGTGGTGAATACTTCAATGGAGAGTTTCTAGATTATCTCAAAGAAAATGGTATAGTCTCCCAGTGGACTCATCCATATACTCCACAGTTGAATGGGGTATCTGAAAGGAGAAATCGAACTTTGTTAGACATGGTTCGGTCCATGATGAGCTATGCGGATCTTCCAGTATTCCTGTGGGGTTATGCATTGGAAACCTCAGCATATTTACTGAATAAGGTTCCTTCCAAATATGTTCCTAAAACTTCATATGAGTTATGGAAAGAAAGGAAACCAAGTCTTAAACACGTTAAGATTTGGGGATGTCCAGCTTATGTCAAGAAAGTTGACCCTGATAAGATGGAATCTCAATCGGTAAAATGTAGTTTTGTGGGATATCCTGAAGAGACTTTAAGGTATTACTTTTACACCGATCATAGGGTGTTTGTCTCCAGACATGCTACCTTCTTGGAAAAGAAGTTTATCCTTGAAGAAAACAGTGGGAGCAAAATTGAACTTGATGAAGTTCAAGAAGCACAAACTACTACAGTTCAAGTGGAAACACCTGTTCAGACTAAACAACTTTTTGTGGAACTGCCCATTCGTAGGTCAGGGAGAGTGTCTCGCCAACCTGAGAGGTATTATGGCCTTGTCATTGAGAATGAGAATGAGTTGTCAATCATTGATGATGATGACCCTATGACCTATATTGAGGCTATGAGTAGTGTTGACTCGGAGAAATGGCAAAGTGCCATGAAATCCGAAATGGAATCTATGTATACCAACCAAGTATGGACTTTGGTTGAAGCACCTGAGGGTATGAAGCCTATTGAGTGCAAATGGGTATACAAAAGAAATATTGGAGCAGATGGCCAGGTGGAGACCTCTAAGGCCAGGCTCATGGCAAAAGGATTCAGACAAAAGCAAGGGTTTGACTTTGATGAAACTTTTTTGTCTGTAGCCCTGTTAAAATCAATTCGGATTTCGCTTGCGATTGCTGCTTACTACGACTATGAGATCTGGCAAATGGACGTGAAAACGGCTTTCCTCAATGGGAAACTTGAAGAGGAAGTGTATATGACACATCCAGAGGGTTTTCTTTCCAAGGGAAATGAACACCTAGTGTGTAAGCTTCTACGAACCATATATGGTTTAAAGCAAGCTTCTTGTAGATGGAACATCCGTTTTGATGAGACAATCAAAGAGTTTGGTTTCTTCAAAAACATAGATGAACCATGGGTCTACAAGAAGGTTAGTGGGAGTGCAGTAACATTTCTTGTATATAGATTTAGAAGAATGATAGGTCTTACCCAGGGTACATACATCCAGAAAGTGCTTAAAAGGTTTAGCATGGAAAATTCCAAAAGAGGTCTCATACCGATGAGCCATGGAGTATTTCTTTCCAAAAAGATGTCTCTTAAGACACCTGAGGAAAGAGAGCGTATGAGTAAGATTCCTTATGCTTCAGCAATAGGATCTATCATGTACGTGATGTTATGTACTAGGCCTGATGTTGCTTATTCAATTAGTGTGACGAGCAGATATCAGTCCAATCCAGGGGAAGACCATTGGAAAGTAGTGATGAACATCCTTAAGTACTTACGAAGAACTAAGGATATTTTTCTTGTTTTTGGTGGTGGGTCTGAGTTGAAAATAAAGGGTTATACTGACTCTAGTTTTCAATCATAAAGTGATGATAGCAAATCCATGTCAGGGTACGTGTTTACTTTGAATGGTGGTGCGATTAGTTGGAAGAGTTCCAAACAGTCTACAACGGCTGACTCCACAGCGGAAGCAGAATATATAGCTGCAAGTGAGGCTGCAAAAGAAGCCGTTTGGATGAGGAAATTTGTTTTTGAGTTGGGAGTTGTTCCTATCATTGAGGAGCCTATTGTGTTGTATTGTGATAACAACGCAGCAATAGCAAAAGTCAAGCAACCTAGGTCTCATAAAAATTCCAAACATGTTTTGCGATGCTTTTATTTGATTAGGGAAATCATTGAAAGAGTAGATGTGAAGATTGAGAGAGTTGACACACATAACAACGTAGCAGACCCACTCACAAAGTCATTGTCTGAGATTCACTTTGCTCGTCATAAAGAGAAGATGGGTATTAGATACCAGAGTGATTGGCTTTAGTTCAACTGGGAGATTGAAAGTGTTTGTCCTAAATCCAATCATGTATGATGAGTTAGGAAGAACTTTCTTGTATTCCTATTAGATTTCATTGAAATTAATAAAAGACTTGTTTTGGTTTTAATATGGGCTTTATCAATTTAAAGTGTATTAAATAAGATGCTCTTTAGTTTAGAGTAAAGCTTCTAGAATTATAATGAGATTATAATACTGAGATCTAGAAGACGATAACTCTAGACTTAAACAGTTCCTGATCATAGGATAACTAATCGGATGTTAGTGGATCCACAAAGATTGGTACATACTATGCTTGCTCCCTTCAGGAGGATGTCTGTTCTCGTAGGCATTTGTGTGGTGACACTATAGCTAGTTTGTAGGTGCTTATTAGGGAATAAGTTCACTGAACATGACTCGATAAGTTGAACAAATAATGGAGATTACTCACGTGTCAATATTTATTCACTGAGTGATAGTTGTACAAGTGTCCTTAGACTTGAGATCGTTAAAGTTATCTTGTATATAATGAACTGTGCTTTGGTTTAGTCCTTAGTCTCAAGGACATCCATTAGGTCTATTCTAGGCATAGGGATTTGTGTATAGAGATAGTTAACGTCAATAGAGGATCTACCCCTTCCAGTATAGGAAGAGAATATCCTATGTTATTCTTAGTATGCGAGTTCTGGAATCTCTGGCCAGAGTGAATGAAATTAGAAAAGAGTTTCTAATTTGCATTAATATGAACTTTGCATTATGAATAATAAATCACATGATTAAATTTGATAGGCCTGACACGAGATCCATGCCTTGTATTTAATCGGATATTATAAGGGTAGAAGGAATTCATTATACGGTAACTAGTCACTGACAGGTTCTCGGTATTCTAAGCAGTGAATTCATATTATCCGGATAGTCGCGATAAGTGAGAAGCATCACTCACGATGTAAAATAAATATAATTAATCAGTTAATTATATTTAGTGAATTTTAGTATTCATGTAAATAATTAATAAATGTTTATTATTATTTATTTCTACTACCGGCATAATATTGAACCTACAGGGTCACACCATAAAAGAATATTTTCTTTGATCAAATAATGAGAGAGAGAATTATTTTCTAAATAGTTTAGAAAAAGAAATAATGATTAAAATAGTTTTAATTATTATTAAAGCATTTTATAAAGATAAAATGTGGGGCTAATATATATATATATACATATATATTGATATATTATGAAAAAACCTAGGAGAGCCCTATAAATAGAATGAGATGGCTCATTCTAAAAAATACACTTGGTTTTGTGAAAACCCTAAGAAGAGCTAGCCTCCATCTTCTTCCTCTCTCTCTCTCTCTCTCCCAAAACTCCATTTTTATAAAAGCTTGGTTTTATAAAAAGCTTCATCGAAGAGGATCATTCTTGGTGGATACCGGTAGAGTGCTTCACACACTGAGGAGCAACTGCTAGAAACCATATTATAAAGCTTCGAATTTCAAGGTATGGTTACGATTCCTCCGTTTTTCTGATTTATATGTATTTCTATATTGCGATTCATGGTTTTTACAGAATAATTATTATATCATGCTTCCTCTCATCCGTAAATTCCTTCACCAATTCGGGGCAAGTTTCTCTTTCCGCCCAACACCAGAAGCTTTCACCTTCCTCTGGACTAAGTCACCTTTCTTGAAGAACCTTTCCTTAACCCTTAGGCTGTAGTACAACGAAACCTTTTTCTGATATTCCACTATCTTCACATGTGCCTCATCTCGTACTTCATCAATTAGATCCAGGGCTAACCTTTGCCCTTCCTCATTTTCCTCAGCATTAAAAGCTTGAATCCTGGGAGACGAATGTGATATCTCTACAGGCGCAACCGCTTATGCCCCATATGCTAACATGAAGGAAGTTGCTCCAGTCGTGAATCTACAGGTAGTTCTATAGGCCCATAGTATTGGGAGTATTTCATCCACCCAGTTATTTCTCGACTTCTCGATCCTCTTCTTTAGTCCATCCAAGATTATTCAATTTGCCACTTCCGCTTGCCCATTGGCTTACGGGTGAGCTACGGAGGTAAATCGTAACTCAATCTCATTCTCCTCACAATACTTCTTGAACTCCTAATTGTTGAATTATATTCCATTATCGGTAACTAGGATACAGGGAATTCCATAACAACACATGATGTTTTCCCATAGGAATTGTGCAACCTGCTTAGTTGTGATTTTGGCCAAAGGCTTGGCTTCAATCTATTTAGTAAAATTATCAATGGCTACAATCAAGAACTTCCTTTGTGAAAGGTCCAAGTATATCCATTCCCCACATGGCAAAGGGGATGGGAGAGTTGATGGAGGTTAACATCTCGGGGGGGGGGGTTGTCGAATGACAGGTGTATATTTCTGACAGTGATCACACTTCTTCACATACTCTTAGGCATCAGCCATCATCTCTGGCCAATAAAAGCCTAAACGGGTTATCTTATGAGCCAGTGCTCTGCCCCCAAGTGTTTCCCACTAATACCTTCATGTACTTTTTCTAGAGCCAGGCGTGCCTCATCGGGCCAGAGACATCTTAAGTAAGGAACCACATAAGATCTTTTGTACAAAGTCCCATCGATCAAGGATATCTCAGTGCTCGAACAACCAACTTTCGGGCTTCAGACACGTCATTTGGCAACCAACCGGTTTGAATATGGGCCTTAATGGGATCTATCCATGACATTCCTAGCCCTATAGGAGCTATAAGCTTATCATCAATGCTTCGTGTCTTCATAATATAGAAGTATACGCTTCTTGAGCTTTTCTCTATCTCGGATGAAGCAAACTTTGACAACGCATCCGCTTTAGCATTTTCCTCTCTGGGGATGTGCTCAACATGGCACTCATCGAACTGAGTCATCACAACTCTTACTAGGTGGACATACTCAGACATCGTATCACCCCTTGCCTCAAACTCTCCCTTCACCTGGGATATGACCAACTTTGAGTCTCCACAGACCTTCAAGTTCTTGACTCTTAGTGTCCCTGCTAGGCCGAGGCCGGCTATCAAAGCCTCATATTCTACTTCATTGTTTGTGGTTGGGAAGTCTAACTTCATAGCATATTCAATCAGGAACCCATCGGGGCTTTATAAAACTAGCCCTGCTCCACCTGAATTTGTTTTTGATGCTCCATCAAAATAAAGGACCCAATATTCCTTTTCCTTGACTTCCTTCTCTTTGTCCCCTTTATCACCTTCTGTGTTTGGAGGTATAGTATCTTCCTGCCCCCCGACTTCTTGGTTGGGTATGGTACATTCCACCACGAAGTCAGCCAATGTAACACCCCCAAATCCGGGGTCGGGGATCCGGGTTATCACGAGTTCCAATTCCCTTAACAACTCTTAATCTTAATAAACAATCAACCACTGTGTACCGTGACCCCACAATATACACACACACACCACAAATTATAGTCTCAGAGATGAATACCAAAAATAACACAAGTCATTTTATTCCACAATTGTAAGTCATTACACCTCAAAAGGGTTTCTGAATAAATTTACATATTCTTTGCCATTATTAAAATTCATAAATATACTTAAGTCTGGTACAACAAAAGTTGAAAGCCTAACCTATTGGTAGTTCCTACCTCAGCTACAACGGCATCAATGCCTATAGGAAACTGCGGAATGTTTCCTAACCGCTCATGAATTGGGAGCTTGATCCTGTTCATCTTGTATATCTGTTGTTGTGTGATGAAAGAAGAAAGCAAGGGTGAGCGCCCACCGAAATAAAATGTATTATAATTAACTATATATGAGTATTCTCATAGTACTCATGAAAGTCTTGGTCAAGAAGAAATTAACCAAGTTTGTTATTTTAATGCGACGAAGTTGCAAACTATTCAGTATATATATACATATATACTTCTTAAATCTTTGAAATCCTCTAACATGTATAATATACACAGAGTTCCAGTTTACAACTGTATAAAATATTGTTGCAAGGTGATCTCATATATCTAACCTTGTCTCAACATTTTTCTGAAAATCTTTGTCATGCATAAGATAACCATTTACTAGATATAAGTTGAAAAGATGAAGTTACAAGATACTCCAATATACTTATATATTTTCCGAATACTACTTGAACTACCACCGTTCAAGTTATAATTAGTTTCAAAAGTTCATCACACAGATGAGACTACAAGATAAGACTTGAATAGATTCAATCTTTGAAATATTATTGAATGAAATGAAGTTACGAGATACTTCATTAAGTCCCGATATATATATATATATATATATCCATATATATCTTTCATACATTTCCTGAAAACCTCTGTCATGTAAAGTATGAACAGAGTTGCAATATCCAATGAATTTGAAAACAAAAGAATTTTGGCATAAACCCGATATCTTGCTGATCAGACAATGTTACCAATAAGTAACCTTTTTTACTAGTAGATGGATGAATCCCCCACCGGTCATCACCCTGGCCTCATTAGGACCTTGTGACCGCCCCCGGCCTCTTACACGTTGATGGGCTGCCACCCAGCCACTTACACTTTGATAGACCGTACCCCGGCCTGTCGCTTATGCCGACTCAATTAGATGGACTTACTTCCCGAATGTTGGGTAAGTAATCAATTCATTTATCAAAACAGCAACCTCGTTGCGAATATAAAATACACCATAGAGTCGGATCCCTTAATTTAAAAGCGAGTATTTAAATCCCCTTCGAAAGGAAGATCTTAAATTTGAAAACGAGTTTTGGGATCCGCTCTAACTTTTAAAATCATTTTGAAGACTCGAAAACATTTTTAAGAATTTTTGGAGTAATGTTGATTTAATGAAATAAATTAGTCCTGATATATTAGAAATTATCTGAATATTATTATTTAAAAATAAAATCAAGAATCAAAATTTTGTTCTTGAAAGTTACTATTCACCCTAAACTAAAATGATTTGTTTGAGATAGAAAACCTTTGATTCAAGCACTCAAACTACTTGCTCTTCTTAGTTATGAAATATAGGATCCAAAGAAACAAACCTCTTGAATTATGATTGAGTGGAGCTTGGGTTTGGAAATTTTTCTTCTTGTTTTCTTCAAAAAACCGTGAGCAAGGAGATGGGGGAAGAGAAATGAATGTATTTTCTTGGTTGCTTCCTTTTTGTTTGTTAATTAACCTTTTACCATGGTAAAAATTGTGTGGCTCACAATCAACCAACCAACCCTTCCCATTTGGTCATGCTTATGTCATCTACTTATGTCATCTTGTTACACTTGTCCTCCTCTTTTTGGTGTGATGACATCATCCTCCATTAACCCCTTTAATTAACTCCTAATTACTTGGCTAATGATCGCTGGTCTGTTATACGGTTCGCTTAACTTTCGTTCTCGTTTATCGTTTGAGGGATCATATCCAGGATCTTATTACTTGGGTTCCCCTAAACCTTTCTCAATATTTTATATTCCTTTTATGATCCTCTCTTATAATCCTTGAATTTAAATCCTTTTAATCATGTTATCTTATACTCATTTCTTTCGGTATCTGGTGGATTTTCAGGAAAAATCAAAGTGTTCAAATTCGAATTCTACCTACCTTTACGTACACTCATTTACTTTTATGGAATACTAATATGATCTTAAAATTTCCATAACAGTACTCCTATATATCGTGGGCTGATAATTTTCCTTAATCAACATCATCAGCAAAAGTTACTATTCATCAGGGTTTCAAAAAGTCCAAAATTTTTGGGGTTATTACAGTCTCCCCTCCTTAAATGGATTCTGTCCCGGAATCAGATAGAAAATAAATGGGGGTAGTTTTCTAGCATTGTGCCTTCTAACTCTCAAGTCAATTTTTCCACATTGTGGTTCTGCCACAAAACCCTGACTAGCACGATAACCTTCCTCCTAAACACTTGTTCCTTTTCGATCTATAACCCTTCCTGGTTGCTCCATATAGGTTACGTTTGGTTGCATGCTTATGCGCTCATATGCCCCTATTTGTCTGGCATCCGGATTACACTTTCTTAACATTGATACGTGGAACACGTTATGAACTTGCTACAGTTTCGGGGGGTAGGGCTAGCTCATATGCTAACTTCCCAATACGTCTTAATATCTCCAAGGGTCCAACAATTCGTGGGCTTAGCTTTCCTTTCTTTCCGAACCTCATCCATCCTTTCCAAGGGAATACCTATGACAGCACTAGGTCCCCTACGTCCTATTCTTTGTCCTTTCGTGTCAAATCAACATACTTCTTATGTCTATCTTGGGCTACTACCAGCCGTCCTCTGATTAGATCTATTATATCCTTGGTCCTTTGGATCACTGCTGGTCCGAGCATCTTGCGCTCTGCAACATCATCCTAACATAAGGGAGATCGACATTGTGTTCCCTCAAGGATCTTATAAGGCGATATCTCGATACTGACATACGATCTATTATCGTAAGAAAACTCAATCCGCATTAAGTGATCATTCCAAATTCTTTCAAGTCTATTGCACAGACTCTCATCATAGCTTCTAGCAATATAGCTTTTGCTTCTCAATACTCCTTCTTTTCTTGTTCGTAGTCATTACTATCTTCCGTACATAATACTATATTGGTTACACTTTTGCTCATTAGTATTCTATAACCTTTTTAATAACCACGTCAACCTTAGTAGCACGAATGCATTTCCATTCCGAATACCACCATACTTGGTACCACTTCATCTCTAGCTGCCTCCATCTTCGAAAGCTTGGTCCTTCGCGTGGAAGTAAAAGAATTTATTGATAGATCACTATGATCATGAACACTTGTTCTATTGCATAGTTAGTACAGAAGGTGGCCAGCCTTTAGTAATTGACAAGCAATTAAACAACATGTGGTATCCTACTAGGCTTCTATCACACAGATAGATAGTCATTCGACAATACCTCCCCTTCTGGAAGGGCTGTTCTTCTCAGCTTATACAAAATGAAAAGGAGAGAAAAGAATGAATTGAAGAGAATTGTATATGAAAAAAATACTGCCACAAATATCTGGCTTGGAATCTACCTCTGAACTATAGAGGTTTGTCATAGGAGAACAAAACATATGTATCTATATCAATATCCAGTATTATCGTATCGCATTTCACATACTTAAATATTTTTTCTATTCCGTCTATCATTCTATGGACCCATGCTCTTCCTCGAGCTTATACACAATCACCTTTGAAACTCCCTCGACATCAAAAATCAAATCTGGGATCTCATTTTAGATATCATCGTTACTAGAATTCTATGCTTGCACCGCAACCTTCCTTGTATCGTAATACGAATCTCTATTGATAAGAAAGAATAAGTATTCAATAGGTAGATAATCTACTTAATTAGTCTATCAATGATAACTTATACACCACCACGACCCGAGTAGTGGTACTCAATCTCAACATCCATTCCAATACAACTCTCACAGTTGTAAGTAATCGGCTCATTACTCGTAGAATCATTCCTGCATTACTATGGTCCACCATTGACCTACTATAGTCATTTTTTTTCCATGAAGTCTTAATAGCCAACCATACAGAGTCCATACATATCGTATCGAATTCTTCTAAGGAGGTAACATGATCACCGTTCATGATTCATGAAGAACACTCCTGAACTTAACGTACATATGACATGACGCAGATAAAATTATAGAAGAGTTTCAATGAAAGTAATGATAGCAGGTTAATACCATTATTAACCATATGTCTTTATTAGGAGAAATGAAGCTCAAAGGTTCATTTAGTCCTTTCATAACATGGTCCTGGCTTATCTCAAGATATGACCTTATAAGATAGATAGCCCGCTCACGGCGATTAATAAATTAAATCTTTACCAAACTACTATCACGGTTGAGTATCGCTCAATCATCAAAAGGAATGTCAATCTTCCACACCATAATACAACCTTCACGGCTTTAACCATTATCAATGTATTCCTCTGGCACGAGCGCCTATAATTGTCCTCTTACACTTAAAGTGTCGGCCACCTCCTTGGCCTTTCCTGATAGTAAAATTTCCTTACAATCAATGTTTTTTAAATGATCTTCAACTAAATTTTCTACCTCATTTCCAATCACTGCTTGTGTGAAAATGCTCTTCCTTACGCTTTGGTGAAAAGAAAAAAATATCACCATTTTTCCATAAGTTATTGCCTCGGTCTTTTAGAGGTTAACATTGTCACGACTGACTCTCGATCATAATTAGGACGTCTCTTATCTTGGGTCCTACTTGTTTTCACCAATCTCGACCTTCATTGGGTCGATCTATACTTTCTTATGGTTCAACATGTGCCCACCTGGCATTATTATAATTATATCATATTTCCTTTATCAAAATTTCTATTCTTGAGAACTTTGAATATTACCTTTCTCCTTGTAAGACCTCTAAGGTTATCCTTGAATCGTTCCTCCTGTATTCCCTAAATACAGGGCATATCAAAATACCATTTACTAATACTAGAACCATTGTCTATATACTTCTGAAAAATTTCCCCACTGATCCTTAAAGGTTGTTGTTACGTTAATCCTTTCCAATTCATATTGTCAAAACTCATACCGTCCTATTAAGGGTGAAATGCCATCCTTTATGCATTCCCCTAGGGTTCATCTTAAGTTATCGAAGTTATATCCTTAATTCCACCTTTAAAATGGTACTTGCATCCTTTCATGAATAAATCAAGTCATATATCTTTGATAGATTATCTTATTCAATCATTCCCACCTCGATAGTCTATACCAATTTCACAATAGCATCCTTATTCAAACTGAGGTCAACCCTTATGGCCTTCAAAAGATAACAATGGTTACCCGCTTTTCTTTCCTAATTTGGTAATGACAACATGGATATTCTGGAAGATATTGGTCATGTTCAACATGAACTTCTTCTTAATAATTCCTCATTTACTTTTGTTGTTTATCTCAACAGTCATCTCAATGTTGGGATATCTTTTATACCTGGCGTCTCCCTTTCTGGGTATCATGCCCCCGGTCTTACACTTCACATTCTTGAAGGTTACTTCCTTCATTCAATTTTCCTAATTTCTTACTTTCTTGTCTCCCCAGTCTATCCGCGTCTCATTATTTATCCTTCAAACTATCTCAAGGTTTCCTCGAATCCTCCCAACTTACAGGGGATAAACTATATGTATCTCTTATGCCTTCAACCATCAACTTTAACTCATGGTGAATCACCCTCATCCTGACGATGACATACTTTTCTATTTCTATTGCTACGAGTCTTTAGGGTTTCCTCATACCCAACTCCCTTATCATTCCTCAAACTCTATTGTCTTTATTTTCCTTTCCACTTCAGTTTCTTTTTATTTTCTTTTCTATTATAATCATTTCACACACCACTTAATCATTGACTTCAAATATCACGTCGTTCTGGGATTCTTGTCATCAGAACGAATCTTGACAACTTTTACAACTTAGCTTCATAATTCATCATACTCGTCCTCCTTTATTCTGGCTCTAAAGCTTTTACACTATCTCCATAACCTTGGGAATTACTTTCCCGAAAATAATTGACTGAACTTTAATCAGTTTATTCTAACCTCTGGCTCCGTGCCTTTCTTGGTCTTTCACCAGCGGATGGCCTCTCTCTTAGGAAGGTAAGTGACAAAAACAGTCTTTTGCGCTTCATCAATCATTTAGAATATAAAATCAGTCCTCTATTTCCTTTGGCCAAGCTCTTGCCTCGGCTAGGTCAGCTTATTCCTTGGAACTCTGAGAGCTTAGTAACTTAAAGGTCCTGAAAGAATTTCCCACCGCATTGTTTCCTCAGGGTGGTGTTTAGGAATGAAAGTATAATTTTTGTTTAGGAAGGTCCATGAATTGTCCCATAGGAGTACCATCCTGGTTCTCCCTATCTTGCTCAACTTCTGTTTTCTCAGTATGAAATGTTTCATCCTTCTCTCTTAATCAGGGTTATCTTATACGTTAAAATCCTTGTTTTCCATTATTTTATGGGTTCTTTCTTTCTTGATGGCGACCTCCCTGACTATCATATTCAGGGTTTGCCCTAAATCTTATTCCTCGAACTATGGCTTTCATCTAAGATCTCGTCCTTAAGCTCTTGAATGTTTGGAACCAAAATTCTGTAGGGATACCTCATTATTCCCTCATCATCTTTCTAGGTATTAATCTCTTCTCCGGTCATGGGTTCTCTGCCTCTATTCATCACTTTTTCTTGGCACAATATGATCTTCTCCAATAATTTAGGCTGTATTGCAATCTCAAACAGCTTTTGGGTACCGGCTCCGGTTACCTTCACTTCTATTTTCATTTTCTCAAAATCTCTTATCAACTCTCCCAAAGACATTTTCATCCCGAGTCTCTCTTTTATACTAAGGGCATTAGCCACCATTTTGGCTTTCCCTGAAAGATAAAGAATCACATAATCGTAATCCTTGATTAGCTCTAACCACCTCCTCTGGCGCATGTTGAGCTCTTTCTGCCTGAAAATGCACTAGAGCACTTATGGCTTGTGTAAATCTCGCACTTCTCTCCATACAAGTAGTGCCTCCAATCTTTAGGGCAAAACTATTGCCACGATCTCAAGCTCATGGGTGGGGATATCGAATTTTATATTCCCTTAATTTTCTTGATGCGTACGCGATTACCTTGCAATATTGTATAAGAAGCACCCTAATTCCTTATGCGAAGCGTTACTACATATCACAAAATCTCATTTTCCATTCGGCAACGCCAAAATAGGGGTCGTCACCAACCTTTGCTTTAGTTCTTAAAAGCTAATCTCGTATTTTTCTGTCCATTCGAACTTCTCAATCTTACGGGTAAGCCGCGTTAAAGGGGCTACTATCTTTACAAACTTGAACGAACCTCCGGTACTGATAGGCCAATCCTACCTCTGGTAGTCGCCCTAACCATGGTTATCAATTCCTCAGTGGTCCTTTATTCATTCTTGTCAGGATCCTCCATGGGATCCTTCTCAGCAATAATCCCTTCTAGGACAACATCCTTAACCGCTACATCCTCAATATGAACATCATCCGGTCCCGTGTTAGGACGCTCTATCGAATCCACAATCTGATCTCCACTAATTAATAAAACATCATCGCGTTGTTGCTCCTCAACCTCAGGGTTCGGAGTCCCGCTACCATATACGATAATGAACTACGCTCCTATCACGATATTTAAAAGGGTTCACATAAGGGTTTTAACTGTCAGTACTACGTTAGGTAGTCCAACTATGAACTTGGCAAGAGTTCTTATTATCTTAGTGAACTTATTATTTTAACGTCACATCATCTCTGAGGTTTATAACGCTTAGCTCTGATACCATTTCTGTAACACCCCCAAATCCGGGGTCGGGGATCTGGGTTGTCACGAGTTCCAATTCCCTTAACAACTCTTAATCTTAATAAATAACCAACCACTGTGTACCGTGACCCCACAATATACACACACATCACAAGTTATAGTCTCAGAGATGAATACCAAAAATAACCCAAGTCATTTTATTCCACAATTATAAGTCATTACACCTCAAAAGGGTTTCTGAATAAATTTACATATTCTTTGCCATTATAACAATTCATAAATATACATAAGTCTGGTACAACAAAAGTTGAAAGCCTAGCCTATTGGTAGTTCCTACCTCAGCTACAACGACATCAACGCCTACAGGAAACTGCAGAATGTTTCCTAACTGCTCACGAATTGGGAGCTTGATCCTGTTCATCTTGTCTATCTGTTGTTGTGTGATGAAAGAAGAAAGCAAGGGTGAGCAACAAGCCCACCGAAATAATATGTATTATAATTAACAATATATGAGCATTCTCATAGTACTCATGAAAGTCTTGGTCAAGAAGAAATGAACCAAGTTTGTTATTTTAATGCGACGAAGTCACAAAATATTCAGTATATATATACATATATAATTCTCAAATCTTTGAAATCCTCTGACATGTATAATATACACAGAAAACCAGTTTATAACTGTATAAAATATCATTGCAAGGTGATCTCATATATCTAACCTTGTCTCAACATTTTTCTGAAAATCTTTGTCATGCATAAGATAATTATTTATTAGATATAAGTTGAAAAGATGAAGTTACAAGATACTCCAATATACTTTTATCTTTTCCGAATACTACTTGAACTACCACCGTTCAAGTTATAATTAGTTTCAAAAGTTCATCACACAGATGAGACTACAAGATAAGACGTGAATAGATTCAATCTTTGAAATATTATTGAATGAAATGAAGTTACGAGATACTTCATTAAGTCCCGATATATATATATATATATCCATATATATCTCTCATACATTTCCTAAAAACCTCTGTCATGTAAAGTATGAACAGAGTTGCAATATCCAATGAATTTGGAAAGAAAAGAATTTTGGCATAAACCCGATATCTTGCTGATCAGGCAAAGATACCAATAAGTAACCTTTTCTACTAGTAGATGGATGAATCCCCCACCGGTCATCACCCTGGCCTCATTAGGACCTTGTGCTGGACCGCCACCCGGCCTCTTACGCGTTGATGGGCTGCCACCCAGCCACTTACACTTTGATATACCGTACCCCGGCCTGTCGCTTATGCCGACTCAATTAGATGGACTTACTTCCCGAACATTGGGTAAGTAATCAATTCATTTATCAAAATAGCAACCTCGTTGCGAATATAAAATACACCACAGAGCGGGATCCCTTAATTTAAAAGTGAGTATTTAAATCCCCTTCGAAAGGAAGATCTTAAATTTGAAAACGAGTTTTGGGAGCCGCTCTAACTTTTAAAATCATTTTGAAGAATCGAAAACATTTTTAAGAATGTTTGGAGTAATGCTGATTTAATGAAATAAATCAGTACCGATATATTAGAAAATATCTGAATATTATTATTTAAATAATATTCCCATAAGGATAATCCTTATAAAAATAATTGAAGTAGAAGTTTTAAAATTTATACTTGAAATGAATAATAAATAACCAAAGATATACTTATACGAAAGTACGATCTTTATTTGAATAATCGAAAATAAGTTTGATTATCGAAACATTATACTTTAATAAAATAAAGAATATTATTTAATAAAAGAAGCGGAGTCATAAGTCCTCGAATGAATATTCAAAATAATATTCATTTAATAAAATAAGCGGAGTCATAAGTCCTCGAATGAATATTCAAAATAATATGCATTACATAAAATAAAGTTATCGAATAAACCTTATTCAATTAATAGTTTTGAAAACTATATCTATCTATCTATATATATATATATATATTATACTCGGGAACATCGACTCCCGGTTTAGAAAATGTTCACCTTTGGGTCCCCTATACTAAGGGTATACGCAACTACTGCTTATCTCTAGCATATGTATTATGCAACTTATAAGCATTTGAATCAACAATTAGATATCAAGATTACGAAACAGGCATGCATATATACCATATCAGCATGCTCCAATATATCGCAAGATTTGCTAATAACAATCATGCACTTATCACAAGATAATGCATATGCATATATACATCACAACAACAGTATAACGGGTAGAAAACTTGCCTGAGTGTTCCCGGTTAGACTTAAGCTTAGAATGGGTCCGATAACCTATGAACAACAACATAAGTCGGAATTAAACCACGGTCGCTTAAGAAACTAGACTTTAACCAATTGAACCCTAACGTTTGCTTATGGTCACTTCTACGCTTAACGAATCACATAAGTCGTTCGAGTACCCTTGGCTCCACCATTTTTAATAAATTAACCATTAAGAATTTTAAGGCGATTCTTTCGCGAGTACTCTACCAACTGCCTAATCCACTTTAGTCATTTAAGGGCCTTAACCAAGGTTTCAAAGTAAGGCGAGGGGTAATGGTTCGTTCGCGAAATGCCGTTACTTAAAACGGTCGTTTCTCCTAAACCGTACATCGGATTCAAGCGAACCACATATCAAAACGAAGCTCGTAACATGAACTATCTAAACATGGCAATGGTTAGAATCTAACAGTGAGTAACGGGTCCTGATGTTAAGAACAAAAGCAGTCTAAGGTAAATCGGGCATTACGACGGCTATGTTTACGCGATTACCAAAGTTTAACTACTCCAATCATCCACAAATCAACCACAAATAGACCCATAACCACCAATACAACCAAACTTCATCCAATTTATTCAACCACAAACATGAACTACTAACTATACTTAAGTTTCATTAACTATAAACAAGATTCAATCATCCAAATCACTACAAACCCAACCAAACTTTAAACACAGAAGCATCATGCTTCTCATGAACTATATTAATCAAAACCACTTCTAAATATTCAAAGTAAAACTAGGGTTTGAAGTTTTATACCTTCCTTGAAGCTTTTAATCAATGAAAGATCCTTGGAATGCTCATGGAAGCCTTAATCTATGCTTAAGCTACCTTGACCTTACAAATAAAATCAAGAATCAAAATTTTGTTCTTGAAAGTTACTATTCACCCTAAACTAAAATGATTTGTTTGAGATAGAAAACCTTTGATTCAAGCACTCAAACTACTTGTTCTTCTTAGTTATGAAATATAGGATCCAAAGAAACAAACCTCTTGAATTATGATTGAGTGGAGCTTGGGTTTGAAAATTTTTCTTCTTGTTTTTCTTTAAAAAACCGTGAGCAAGGAGATGGGGGGAAGAGAAATGAATGTGTTTGCTTTGTTGCTTCCTTTTTGTTTGTTAATTAACCTTTTTCCATGGTAAAAATTGTATGGCTTACAATCAACCAACCAACCCTTCCCATTTGGTCATGCTTATGTCATTTACTTATGTCATCTTGTTACACTTGTCCTCCTCTTGTTGGTGTGATGACATCATCCTCCACTAACCCCTTTGATTAAGTCCTAATTACTTGGCTAATGATCGTTGATCTGTTATACGGTTCGCTTAACTTTTGTTCTCGTTTATCGTTTGAGGGATCATATCCGGGATCTTATTACTTGGGTTCCCCTAAACCTTTCTCAATATTTTATATTCCTTTTATGATCCTCTTTTATAATCCTTGAATTTAAATCCTTTTAATCATGTTATCTTATACTCATTTCTTTCGGTATCTGGTGGATTTTCGGGAAAAATTAAAGTGTTCGAATTCGAATTCTACCTACCTTTACGTACACTCATTTACTTTATGGAATACTAATACGATCTTAGAATTTCCATAACAGTACTCCTATATATCGCGGGCTGATAATTTTCCTTAATCAGCATCATCAGCAAAAGTTACTATTCATCAGGGTTTCAAAAAGTCCAAAATTTTTGGGGTTATTACAGCCAAGGCCTGGGCTTTTATTGCCGTTCATGGCTTGTACTTGATGTCAAATTCTCCCAACTCTATTGCCCACTTGATCAGCCTCCCACTAGCCTTGGGACTATGAATAATATTTCTCAGGGGCTGATTTGTTAGCACTTCAACTTGATGAGCTTGAAAGTAAGGACACAACTTTCTTGAAGCCATTACCAAGGCTAAAGAAAACTTCTCAATAGTTGAATAATTCAGCTCAGCTCCATGCAGAATTTTGTTAATATAGTATACGTGTTTCAAGACTTTAAGTTCCCCTTTAACCAATACAGCGCTCAAGGCATTTTCTGAAACGGCCAAGTACAAGTATAAAACTTCATTCAGAGCTGGCTTGGCCAACAACGGGGCATGGGCCATATATTTCTTTAGTTCTTCAAATGCCTTCTGGCTTTCGTCACTCCATACAAAATCCTTAACCTTCTTCAAGGACTTGAAGAATGACAAGCCTTTTCCCCAGACTTGGAGATGAATCGCCCCAATACAGCAACCCTTACAGTGAGCTTTTGAACATCTTTGATAGTTTTTGGTGGCTCCATGTCCAGGATTGCCTTTATTTTATTGGGATTGGCCTCGATTCCTCTCTTGAGACCATCAATCCTAGAAACTTTCCGGATCCCACTCTGAAAGCACAATTTGTAGGATTTAACATCATCTTGTGGTATCTCAGGACCTCAAAAGCTTCCCTCAAATGGGTTATATGGTCATTCTTTACTAGACTCTTGACTAACAAGTCATCGACATAAACTTCAATGGTCTTGCCAATAAGATCCTTAAAAATCTTATTTGCCAACCTTTGATAGGTGGCTCCTGCATTCTTGAGACCAAATGCCATAACAAGATAACAATAAACACCAAAGTCAGTGATGAATGATACTTTTGGGATGTCGTCCTTGTGCATCTTGATTTGATTGTATCCACTGAATCCATCCATGAAGCTCAACATCTCATGTCCAGCAGTAGCATCTATTAATGTATCTATCCTTGGCAATAGGAAATAGTCCTTGGGGCATGCGTCATTCAAATCGGTGAAATCCACACACATCCTCCATTTTCCATTAGCTTTCCTTACCATCACAGGGTTTGCTAACCATTCAGGAAATTGTATCTCCTCGATGAAACCAGCCTCTAAGAGCTTCTCTACTTCCTATTTTATAGCTTCTTGCCTTTATGGAGCAAAACTTCTTTTCTTTTGCTTCACTGACTTCCGATTCGGATCTATATTCAGCTTATGAGTAATCAGTACGGGTCTATGCCTCGCATATCATCTGCTGCCCATGCAAACACATCACTATTTTCTTGCAAAAATTTCACCAACTTCCCTCTAAGGGGCTCTCCAGTGTGGCTCCTATGAAAGTCACTTTCTCAGGATCCTCGGGAGCTAAAGGAATCGAAACCAGGTTTTTTGCTGGCTTCCATCTATTCTCATCATTTTCACGGATATCCAGATGTTCAATAGGAAGAACCTTCCCCCCAACTCCATCTGCCTTTAGAGAGGCCACATAATAACTTCTTGACATTTTTTGATCTCCTCTCTCTTCTCCAATCCCATTCTGGGTGGGAAATTTCATAATTGAATGGTAGGAAGAAGGGACTGCCTTGAAGGTATGTATCCCTGTTCTTCCCATGATCGCATTATAAGTTGTACTAGACTTCACCACCATAAAGTCCAATATTTGTGTTGCTTGCCTTGGTTCCTAACCTATGGTTGTTGGCAACATAATTATCCCTTTCACGAGGCATTCCACTCCTGCAAATCCATATATCGGCATATCGGTTGGGGTCAATTGAGAATCATTATAACTCATCCTTAAAAAGGTATCATGGAGCAAGATATCCACTGAAGCACCATTATCTACAAGGACCCTCTTCACCGGGCTGTTTCCTATTATAGGTGCTATGACCAACGAGTCATCATGAGGAAATTTCACACCCTCCAAGTCAGAATCATCGAATGTCATTATCACTCCTGTCCTGGCCTTCTTTGAGGCTTCCCCAACAATATGCATAACATATCTAGTATATGCTTTCCTAGAGTTCGTGGATAATCCAGTAGTAGTTGGTCCTCCAAAAATTATGTTTATCACAGGACCTCGGGGTCGCGGCCCTCCAAAAATTATATTTATCACCGGTCCCCGAGGCTGGGGATTCCGACCCTGATCGTCTTGGTCCCTTCTACGATCTTCAAAGTTCTTTCTCCCATTGTTATTCCTATCTCCTCCGTCTCTGGTATACTTGCTCAACCTTCCTTTTCGAATGAGGAACTCTATTTCATCTTTCAATTGCCTACACTCATCGGTGTCATGACCAGTGTCCTTGTGAAATTTACAATATTTACTATTATCTAGCTTGGTAGGATCAGCCTTCAAAGGTTTAGGCCAAGGAATATCTCTATTTTTCTCAATTTCCATCAAGATCTGGCTTCTAGGAGCATTCAGCTTAGCATATTCAGTGAACTTTTGCCCAGGTCCCCCTTCTTTGGGGTTGAATCAGGGTTTTGCTCAGTTCTAGGATACTTGTCCTTAGCAATATATTCCAGATCAGTTTTTTGCTGCTTGCCTCCAGTGGGCTCGTTACTTACTACTGTCTTCCTCATGCTCTCCTCCACTTTAATGTACTTCCCCGCCCTATCTTGGAGCTGCAACATGCTTTCAGGGGGGCGCTTGGCCAAGGACATCTTGAAGAAGTCATCCCTAATTCTCTGTTGTAGTGTTATCATAACTACCTTGTCATCAAGGTCTGGGACTTTTAAAGCTTCCTTTATGAAATGATTCAGATAGTCCCTCAAGGACTCTTTTGCTCCCTGCACAATGCTCATAAGGGATGCTGAACTTTTCTCATGCACTCTCCCGCTGATGAGTTGCTTAATAAAAGTCTGACTTAATTCTCTAAAGGACTCAATAGAGTTCGGGGGAAAACGACTATACCATCTTTGAGCCATTCCCGACAGGGTTTGAGGAAAGGCCCGACACTTAATAGCGTCATTCACGGGCTGCAACAACAGTGCATTAGAGAATGTTCTGACATGATTAGCGGGATCTCCAGTGCCATCATAAGCATTGATAGTGGGCATCTTGAACTTTCTTGAGATATGGGCACTCATTATTTCTTCAGTGAATGGTGGAGTAGGATCATCAGGATCTCCAAGGGGAAGAAGATTTCTTGGATCAGCTCTTGAGACCACAATCCTTCTTTGTGACGGACCATCCAGGTCTATGATTGGGGGAGGATTTCTCCCAAAAGGTGGTAGTGGGGGTCTGGGGGCCTGGTGCGCCTCCAAGTCGCGCTTTAGCCTTTGAATTTCTGCCTCGTGAGCCCTGATTCTCTCCTGCACTTCTTGGGGATTCGTCCTTCGGGTGCTCCTGGGACGTTGGTTACCATCAAGCATCGGGTCTTTGCCGGTAAATCTCCTTCTTGGGGCCACTTCATCATCCAAAGATTCGGAGTCTCTCTCAGTATAAGGACCAGAAAATTCCTGATCCTCCGGGATAGGAGCCAAACCTTGTATATAGGGGATGTTTGCCCTCGTGCCTCACCTTGTCCAGCATGTCCACTTTCTCCAACCTTGGGGTAAAGGAACATCCCATAAGGGGGGATAGTGGTCACAATAGTTGAATACTCATATCCAACGGGTCGAGAATTCACAGGTATATGTAGCTGTTGAAGTTAGGAATTCGTCCCTTGAGGAGCCGGGGGAATCGTCATTTGAGGTTGAGGTTCCGTTGCCCCTACCTGGGCTCTTCCTTGGGTGGAGGCATAGGTTGAATGCGGAGGTACCTCCACTGTTGACGAAATCGATTGGGTCGTCCCCGCTGGTGTTCCTCCTTCTAGGGCGCTGCTTCCTCTCCATGTTCTCGACATGGTTATTGTTGTGCTTTCCCACAGACGGCGCCAAATGTTATAGATCAAAAACTAAGGTATAATAATTATTGTATTTATTACTAGGGTATGTGAGCTTCGAGGTTTGATTTGACTGCTCTTATGTTTCATGACTCAATCTGTCTTAACAAGATGCCTACGTATCTTGCTGATTGCCAAAGATCAAGTCAAAAAACGTAGTTCTAATCTGTGGGGTGAGGCCCCTTATATAGATGTAGGGAGTCCTTGAATTGGACTTGGGCTAGGAGACTTGGTGGGCAAGTCTCAGAATTGGAATGGACTTTGGAGTCCTAGGAAGTAGGAAACTGATTTCTTATCCCATGAGGTTCCTTGGAGGCCAATCTACAATGATTTATTTCCCCACTAGGACTCATCTTATCAGCTGACTTATCCATTATTAATTATTTATGAAATTAATTAATATTCAGGGTTTTGGGCCCTTTCAAATGGGCCTAACTTTCAGCCCAATTCTGATATAATTAATGCAACATTAATTACATACTCAGGCCTTATTTTATTCCCTATCAATGAGACTCTTTAGGGTCAGCTTGAAATCTAGCACATAAGCATGTTACAAACATAATATCTAGCCTACTTGGTGTGACATAAAGTAATGAGCATATCATACCTCTATAGCTTGTGATGTCAACTTTCTTACGAGTTTTGTCCTGATCAAGCTTAGTGGCTGTGGGAATTGGAGTTTTTACAGGAGTTGAATCTTCCAGATTGTACTTCTTGAGAAGTTCTATGATGTACTTGGATTGCCAGATTAATATACCATATTTCCTTTGACTCACTTGTAATCCAAGAAATTAGTTCAACTCTCCTATCATGCTTTTCATACTTCTCTGCATTAGCTTAGAAAATCTCTTGCAACGATCATCATTAGTAGAGCCAAATATAATGTCATCAACATATACTTGAACTATAATCATATCAGATTTATGCATTTTTTGAAATAGAGTTTTCTCTATAACACCTCTAATAAAACCATTTTCAAGTAAAAACTTAGAGAGAGTGTCATACCATGTCCTTGGAGCTTGCTTAAGACCATAGAGAGCTCTGAATAAAAAGTATACAAAGTCAGCCAGATTTGGATTTTCGAAACCTGGAGGTTGTTCCACATACACTTCTTCTTCTAGCTCCCCATTCAGGAATGCACTCTTCACATCTATTTGATAAACCTTGAAATCTGAATGTGCTGCGAATGCCAGAAACATCCTGATTGCCTCAAGTCTACCTACTACTGCTTAGGTTTCATCATAATGTATACCCTCTTCTTGAGAGTAACCTTTAGCTACCAGTCTGGCCTTGTTTCTCGTTATAATGTCATATTCATCTAACTTATTTCTGAATACCTACTTAATGCCTATCACTAACTTGTCCTTTGGTTGGGGTACTACCTTCCATAACTACTGCCTCTCAAACTGATTGAGTTCCTCTTATATAGCAACCCAATCCGGATCTTCAAGTTCCTCATCCACTTTTTTAGGTTCCATTTTTATGAGAAACCCTGAAAAGTGACATTCATTTTGTGTGGCATGTCTAGTTCTCACTCCTGTATAAGGATCACCAATGATCATTTCAAAGGGATAGTCTCTGTTCCAAACTCCTTGTCAAGGCAGATAAGATTGTGATATTTCCCCTTATTCCGCATGATGTTGAGTGTGAACTATAGATCCTCTTCCTGCTCCCCCTCAGTTCCTGCCACCATGACTTGATGATTCTGATCTTTGAGTAGTAGTTATTGAATGGGTTCCTGTATGATTATCATAATCATTGTTTCCACTATTACCACCACTTGATTCAGGATCAACATTGCCATGTTCTATAGGTATAGTACTGGCAATCTCAGGTTCTTCTACATCCAAAGGATCATTTGAAAGATTTTCAAATTATAGAGATTCAGAATCCTTTTCTCTTTTTCAGCTTGCCAACTCGATGCGAATGTTACATTAAGGCTTTTAATCACCTTCTGATCAGTAATCATCTAAACCCTGTGAGCTTTAGATTCTAGAGAATAGCCAAGAAATATGCCTTCTTTCGTTTTAGCATCAAACATTCCCAGATGCTCATTTACTTCTTTCAGCACAAAACATTTAGCTTTAAACACATGAAAGCATTTTAGTGTTGGTTTCTTTTCAGCCATAATATCATAAGGAGTCTTTTCATGATTATTAATCAGGGTACGATTTTGAGTGTAACACGCTGTGTTGACAGCTTTAGCCCAGAAGTAGGTAGGAAGTCTTGATTCACTTAGCATAGTCCTTGTTACTTCTACCAAGGTTCGATTCTTCCTTTCTACTACTCCATTTTGTTAAGGAGTTCTTGGGGATGAGAACTGTCTCGAAATACCTTTCTCTGTACAAAATTCATTTAAAAATGCATTCTTGAACTCGGTCTCATTGTCTGATCTGATCTTTCGGACAAGTTATTTCGCTTCCATCTCAATCTTCTTTATATGATCAACTATCAACTGTGGTGCTTCATCCTTTGATTGCAAGAACAACACCCATGTGTACTTGGAGTAATCATCGACTATAAGTGAAGCATATATTTTCCTTAATAGTGACAACACATTTACTGGATGAAATAAATCCATGTGAATTAACTGAAGAGGTTCAGTTATGCTTGTGATTTCATTGATACTGTGTTATGCTTTCTTTGATTTCCCCTTTTCATATGCTTCACAGAGTCCTTGACAGAATTCCATATGTGGTAGTCCTCTCACCAATTCTCTCTTAACCAGAAAGTTCATTGTTTTGAATTTCAAGTGCGAAAGCTTCTTGTGTCATAGCAAACTTTGTTCTGATGAAGCTTTTCTTTAAAAACATCTCATTACTCCATCACAGGTAGACTTCAAGTCACCTACGAACAGATTACCTTTCCTTACTCCTTATAAAGCAAGCTTCTCATCTTTCCTGTGAGTGATCAAACATCTTTCTGGTCTAGAATCAACATTGTACCCTTTGTCACAAAACTGACTGACGCTCAGAAGATAATGCTTCAATCCTTCCACAAGAGAGATGTTTTCAATGATGACATTCCCAATTTCCAAATTGCCATATCCCTTAGTGAATCCTTTGTTGTCATCTCCAAAGTTAACTATAGGGCCAGCTTTCTCAACCACACCTGCGAGCAGGGACTTTTCTCCTGTCATGTGCCTAGAACAACCACAGTCCAGAATCCACATGAGCATTTCCTTTCGTACCTTACCCTGCAAACACAGATTGATTAAGAAGACTTTGGTACCCAAGCTTTCTTGGGTCCTGAAGGTTTAGGGGTAGAAACAAAAATTAACAAATGAAACCTTAACAGGCTTAGCTTTCACTTTGACTAACTCCTTCCCAGTGCTAGTCTCAACAAAGTTGTTAGACTTAGAGATAGGAGGTACTACAGTCTTGGCCTATGTGTGCTCATTACTCATGCTTGTCTTAGTGTCATTGCAAGTGCTAGCAGTTGCATGAAAAGCTTTAAAATATCCAGACATGGTAACAAATGCATATGGCATACAACCAACTACGCCACCGGGCTCATGGAAACTAGGCATGTTAGGCATGGCAGGCACACTAGAAGTTGCAACAGATTCTAGTTTAGATTTTGTGCATGCATGTGTAAGGTGTGCAGCAGAATTGCAATTATTACAAAACTTTCTAGATGCAGATGAGAAAGATGCAAACTCAGATTTCCCATTTACACCTACCTTGCCATTTCTGTTCTTCTTAGCCTTAACCTTAGCACTCTCACCAGTCTTGGAGTTATCTATTAGGTCTGGTTTCTTAAGTGTGTCAGGTTCTTTTCTATCCACCTTATTACCCAGGTCAGCTTTGGGTTTAGCTTTACTAACTAAGCCTTAGGAGCCTTAGGGGATTCCTCTACCTTCTTTTTCTCTCTATCCTCAGCAATCAATTCCTCATTGATTAGCAAACTTACTTCATCCAAAGGTTTTGAAACAGACTCAGTGAACAACGGAGATACAACATCCTTAATGACATATGGTACCTTTTCTGAGATAAACATGTTTATCTCAGATGCACCACTATGCTTCTTACTCTTCAGCTTAGAATAGTCAAGTCATATTGAAGTCTTAGATTTAAATCTTTGACTATCTATTATCTCCTTCTGAGTCAAAGATGCATTCTTAAATGCCTATAACTTCTTTTCTAAATCAGCAATTTGGGTTCTTAGAATGGCTTTTATGTCTGCGTTGCAAACCTTATTCTATAGATATTCATTTTTTTGTTTAAGGTCTTCTAAGCCAATTACAAGAAATTCTAGTTCTTCATTTTTAGAGGTTAAACTCTCAGCTTTAAGAACTAACTTATCATTTTAAAGTTTATATGCATGCATGCTTGTATGAACATCATACAATTCTAAAATAAGTTCATGCACAGTAGATTTGTATTCAAATACAGATATATCAATAGTAGTAAGTTCAGGAACCTGATATGATTGTGGTGATTCCTCTGCAGAGTCTGCCATAAGAGGTAGATTCACATACTCTTCCTCTTCATCCGAATCAGTATCATCCCAGCTTTTTCCTTTAGCAATGTACGCTCTTCCTTTTTCCTTAACCACATTAGCATTCAGCTTCTATTCAGCTTCTCATTCTGCCTTTTCAGATCTTCATAAGTTTCCTTCTTTTTATAGGAATCTTTTCCTTTTATTTCCTTGGGCTTTTTGCAATCAGATGCAAAGTTCCCCAACTCATTGCAATTATAACATCTTGTTTTGCTCTTATCTACCCAACATGAATTGTAGCCTCCTATGGAGCTTGACCCTGATGAGTAGCTTCTTTTCAGAAATCTCCCTGATGAACCCCTTGGTTTGTAGTTGAATTACCTTATGAATCTAACATGACTAAATTTTGCAGCCATGTATGCCATAGATTTATCCTCCAACTGTTCAAGTTCTTTCTGAGTGTAGAACTCACTTTCATCTTCTGGCTCACTATGAGCAATTTCAGCTACAACATTTTCCTTGATTGTTAAGGAGGGTGCAACCTTGACTTCTTGGGTTTCAGGTTCACGAACTACAAGTGCAGTGGTTTTTGCAAGTGTCGTATTCTTACTGTCAATAGAACCAGGTCCATAGATAATAGCTCTCTGCACTTGCTCTAGTTCATGGGTTCTTAGCTTTCTATAAATCACATCTAGAGTCATGGTAATAAAATCAGCTCTTTCCCCGATTGATGTGTTCTTTTGTTCTAAATGAACTGGTAGAGTCAGCATAAACTTTCGGTTACACTCTCATATAGGATAAACTTTCCCTTGTAGCTTTAATTTGCTTAAAAATCTTGTATATCTCTCAAAAAGCAAAGATAGTATTTCTCCGGGTTAAAGTTTGAATGCCTCATATTGCGTAGTCAGAATATCCGTCAAATTTTTTTTGACTTCTTCTGTACCTTCCATCAAAATCTCAATGGTATCCCATATATCCTTTGTACTATTACTTCCTAGAAGTTGATGACTCATATCATTATCGGTCGATTACACAATTATGAGTTGAAGGCTTCTGTCCAGATTTATCAACTCCTTGTCAGTCTCCGGATATTTAGACGGATCCCTCGGAGTAGATGAGGAAGGAATTCTTGCACTAGTTGCAGTAGTGGATTCAACAACTAATTCTATCGGGATATAAGGGTCATTCAGTAATATCCCAATATAAAGTGGATTCGAAGCTTTTATAAACAGTATCATCTTTTTCTTCCATAGGTTGTAATTATCTCTGTCGAATGGGGGAACCTTGATACTTCCAATTCTTTGGTTATTCATCATCTTGGCGGAATTAAAATTATTTAAAGTTAAAAAATTTCAAAAAATGAGAATTTTTGAAAATTAAAAAATTTCAAGAAATTTTCCAAGAACTTGTTTCTTTCTCCGGATCTTGATTTGTATGTCAATCAACAAGCTCTGATACCAATTGTTAGTCCCAAAGTATCGTAGAAGGGGGGTTTGAATACGATACCTATAATCTTTTTCGATTCGTTACAAGTTCTTCGTTATAAGTACAGAATCAAAATAGATACAAAAAAATTCGAGGAATATATTGTTTTATTAATAAAATCCTTGAGGTTGCTACAATCTAATCAATGAATTTATTAGCTACAATACATTCAGTAGCACAACTTTGTGTTTACAAGCTTAATAAATGAAGTCTTTAATGGAGCTCCCGTAAAACACTTTCTGTTAGCTGAAGAAGATGCCCAAATAAATTTAAATTCATTTGCTTCTTTTATAGTCTTCAATCTGTATTGGACAGGTGGCATCATTTTATCCACACAAACCATTTCAATTGCTGCATTTGTACTTTACAATAAATCACCAAGTAGTTACTTGCGACCTAGTAATTCTATGGTAGCTACTTTACTTGTGACCATAAGTAGAACCTCTTCTTGTCACTTACTTGCGACCAGAACATCACAGGTTGTTTTTGCCTTAGCCAATTTCACCCCCTGTAAGTTACTTGTGACCAGGTAAAGTTGAATATAATTTTCCTTAGACAAATTTCCCTTCCAGGTTACTTGCAAACCTGTCTTCCCTGTTTTTAGGTTAGTTGCGACCAGAAAGATCAGGTAACTTGCCTTAGCCAAATACACCATACAGAGTTACTTGTAACCTAGATGCCACAGTAGTGTATATTGCCTTGACAAATTCCACAGTAAGTTACTTGTGACCCACCTTTCCATGTATGAGATACTTTCGACCTGGTTGTCTTGGTGGAGGATTTTTGACTTAGTAAAATTCTTGTCTTCAAATAACTGTATCAACATTGATCTTTCTGAATTACTGAATTAAACCCTTTCTAATATGCTGATGCTTGGTGCATTGGTCTGGTTCACAAACAACTAACATTAATTGATTTAATTCAATTTCCTTTGTAATGCTGAGCTGATACATCTTGGTTGATTATTCATTGCTTCAATCACTGAGCGCTTTATCTTTAATACTTCAAATCAATCCATGTAACTGATACTGGAAGTCCTTTGATGTCTTATTCTTCATGGAGGCTTGAACATATTAATGAATTTCTTCCCATAACTTGATTGTGGACTTATAGAGTCATTTGCATCTTTTGATTCTTTGTGTATATCATGTATTCAGCATTCCTGTGCTTTACAATTTAATATTGTTTATCTGTTTCTGTTACATGTTGATTTGTAATTCCTCGATTATATTTTACGTTATATTATGCTTTACAACTATGCCATTTTCATCCATCTTATTTTTGGTGTCAATAGAATTCTCGCCTTTATATTTGGGTACCAGCTTCTATACTTTATTCCTTTCAAATTGGTTTAGCACTTCCTGCATAGCTAAAACCCAATCAAGATCTAACAAAGCTTGTTCAACCTTCTTTGGCTCTTCCTGAGGCAGAAAGCTGTTGAATAGAAATTCATCTTGAGTTGCCTTTCTCGTTTGCACTATTGATGATGCATCACCAATGATCAATTCAAATGGGTGACCTTTAGTCCATTTTATTTGTTGTGGTAGATTTACTCTAGATAAAGAGGCCTCATAGTTGTCTTGATGTGTGACTGAGTTTTGTTTGAAGAACCCCCCCCCCCCGAGTTTATGGATCTTTAATTTGAGGTTAAAGTTCTTTCAGTTTATGATCTAGAATGACTTTCAACTCTGTTGAGGGTTCAACAGATATTGAATTTTATCTTTTGATGGATAATATAGTTTGTCTGTCAATGGATGATGCACCATGTCTTTCGACGGATGTAGAATTTTGTGCTTCATTTATTGATCTTCCTGCATATTCTTTAGACGTTACTTCTTGATCACTTTCATCATCAGTGTCATCATAGTTCATCTCCATATTTTCAAATTTGAGGCCTTCATGAAACCTTCATCTTGCAGTCCTTCAATCTTCTTATCATCAAACACAACATGTACAGATTCCATAACAATGTTGGTTCTTAGATTGTAGATTATGTATGCTTTTCCAACTACATATCCAACAAAGATACCTTCATCTGCTTTGGCATCAAACTTTCCATGTTGCTCAATTTGATTCCTCGGAATATAGAATTTGCACCCAAAAACATGAAGAAAGTTTAGTTTTGGCTTCATGTTCTTCAATAATTGATAGAGAGTCATGCATTTTGCTTGATTGAGCAAAGAAATGTTCTGAGTGTAGCTTGCAGTATTGACAGCTTCAGCCCAGAAATATGTTGCTAACTTTGATTCCTCTAACATGGTTCTTTCAGCTTCAATTAAGGATCTGCTCTTTTTTTCCATTACTCCATTTTGTTGTGGAGTCCTTGCTGCTAAAAACTCATGCATGATTCCATATTCTTCACAGAACAACCTTATTACAGAATTCTTGAACTCAGTTCCATTGTCACTCCTGATTCTTCTAACCTTGAGATCAAGATGATTGTTGACTTGCCTTATGTGATTGATAATGATTTCACTAGCTACATCTTTATATTTAAGAAAATGTGTCCAAGAGAAATTTGAGAAGTCATCCACAATCACTAGGAAATATCTCTTCTTTCAAATTGACAACACATTAACTGGTCCAAAAAATCCATGTGCAACAACTGTAGTGGTTATTCAATTGTTGATCCAAGCTTCCTTTTGAATGATGCTTTAATTTTTTTTCCTTTTTGACAAGCATCACACAATCCATCATTGGAAAACTCAACTTGAGGAATACATCTTACTAGGTCTTTCCTGTAGTTCATTCATAGTCTTGAAGTTCAGATGAGACAGCTTCTTGTGTCACAGCCAACTTTCATCCTGACTTGCTTTGCTGAAAAGATAAGTTATAGAATCTGCATTAGATAAGTTGAATTTATCTAGGTACACATTTCCTTTTCTCACTCCAGTGAGAACCACTTTGTTATTTTCCTTGCTAAGTAACAACACAGGCTTCACAATTGAAAGTTACAGAGTTTCCTTTTCACATAGTTGGCTGACACTCAAAAGATTGTGTTTGAGTCCATCCACTTGAGCAACTTCTTCAATGATGACATTATCTTTTGAAATCAAGCCATATCCCACAGTATATCCTTTGTTGTCATCTCCAAAAGTAATAATTGGGCCAGCTCTCTCCTTGAACTTAGTGAGAAAGGTAGAGTCTCCAGTCATGTGCCTTGAGCATCCACTGTCTAGATACCATGATCTATTTCTATTTCCCTGCACACATTAAAATCATATCAAGTTGATTTTGGTACCCAAATTTCCTTGGGTCCTGCCTTGTTATCCTTTTTCTTAGGTTTCTTAGGTTTTCCACCATCAGACTTAGGTGATTGAGGATCAACCTTAGTCCTAGGGGATTGACTGTGAATCCTATGATCAATTATAGAATTATTATGCACATTTTGATTAACATGATTTGTCATAGATTGTGAAAACATGTTATTCCACTAAGGCATGCTAAATGACGTGTGTGTCATATTGAATGCAAAATAATAAGGATTTTGTGCAAATGACATATTAGCAAATTGTGCATTTTAATTTTGTGCAGGTATAGTAGGCATGACATTCATTGGTAATGTGGGCATGCTGGGAAAAGAAGGAGTTGTTGACATGGGTGTAGGAATAACAGATTTGCAATTAGCAGATAAGTGAACACTACCACACTTCATACAAGTTTTTCTAGGTGCTTACTTATCAGGTGTATAGTTGTTATGCTTGTTAATTCCTACTTTCTCATTCCTGTTATTCTTCCTTTTTGAATCTGCCTTAACCTCAATTTACTCCAATCTGTCACTCAACTGCTTCATTGATAGATGCCCCACATTAACTCTCTTTGTTTCCTTGACTCGACTTAATTCTCCTGTAACAAAGCTCTTAAAAACTGATCCATATTTCTCATTCAGCTTATCTAGCTTGGCTTTGCTAATTGGCTTTTTTTCTATCGACGGATGTGAGTCCTTGTCTTTCAACAGATGTTCATTTTCAACTTTTGATGGATAAGTTTCATCATTCGTCGAATCCACATCCGTTGATAAGCCATCAATCAATACAGGATCCAAGTTCTTCTTGTCATTTTTCCAGACTTCTTCACAGAAAGACTCGATTCCTTGAACTTTGGCAATTTGGGCACTTACGTTCCTTGATGATTTTTAAGCCTTGATCACCTCTTGCTCACGTTCAAGCAGCTTTCTTAAAACTTCCTCTTTCTTCAAAGATTCAGTCAGTTCATCCTTCACAATCTTGCACTCTATTTTCAGTTCCTCAAACTCAATGAATTGAGTTTCTAACACAACATTTCTCTCACTTAAAAACAGATTATTATCTTAAATTCTATTATTTTCTTTAGTGAGTGATTTAAGTGTAACACACAAGCGATATAATTCAGTAGACATGTCATTTATGGCATCATTACACTCATCTTTAGAATAAAAATGTTTATACTGCTGTATGAGGAGTTGCATCTTGTTTTCTCTAACTTGCTCAGTCCCTTCGCATAATACTTGAATTTGGTCCCAAATTTCCTTGGCAATATTGCAGTTGATAACATTGTCAAACATATCTCCATTAGGACCATTGAACAAAATATTCATGGCTTTTTTGTCTTTATGAACTTGCTCAATGTCTTCATCTGTCCATATTGACCTTGGCTTTGAGACTCTTTGCTCATTTCTAATAGCTTCTTCAACACTGTTGCAGATCTACGAGGAACATGAAGACTTTCACTATGAAGTCAACATATTTTTTATCTTGAGAGAGTGGATGAAGGTGCATCTTCACTTTCCAGTGATGATAATTGTCTTTATCCAGAAGTGGGATCTTCACTTGAACATCATTTCTACTCATGTTGTTAGTTTGTTTTGATCTTTAAACTCTTGGTGTGTCAAGAGCTTGCTCTGGTACCAATTTTTATTCCCTAACAATCTAACAACATAATTATAGAAAGGGGGTTGAATAGAATTCTGGTTTCTTTTGAAAAATTTAAAATCTCTTTATAAATATATATAACAGTGTTTGAATAAACTGGGTGCGGATAAGAAGTATTCAAGTATTTAAAACACAAAGTAAATAAACAAAGTTGTATAAAAACTTTCTACTGGATTGATATTTCAACCAGATATATATATATGTAGAAGACCTCTGTGTTGTAAAAGCACACAGCTGCTTACAAGAGTTCTTACAAACTGAACTTGAGATCGCTAAAAATACAACTTACAAATGCTCTCTTGTTCTTGCTTCTGTTGACTATGTCAATCGATAATTAACTCTTTGCTACACTTGGTTTATATATCACCAAGTTACATGTGTAATAAGACGAAACGTAAATCTATTATCTAGGTCTAATCACATGTTTCTTCATTTCTCTGTCCCATGCAATCCAGATATATACAACATCTTTGAACGTCCTTATTTTGCATGAAAATGGAAATGCTTCTTGATCATCATAAACCTGATTACAGGTTTCCATATTGCTTTTATATAGAATCAACCCATGTGATTGTCTAGTCGCTTTCAACTGCCATTTGAATCTGTTATCCGTTGAGTCTCTTATGGATCATCCGTTGAGTGCTTTGCAGTTTATCCGTTAGTAGTGTTTCCTTAGCATTTCATACTATTTCACTATTGTAGAATTACAAGGCATCATCTATTTACAATTAGCCAACCTATTTTGCATATCTTGCTAGTAGTCAACATGACTTGGAATGTCTAACAATTCGAAACCTTTAAGATATTATAGTATAAAAGAATGTGCTACAGACTTATTTAAACATAAGCTACTCCATCACTTGATGGCTGCAAAAATCATTTTACTTACCTACTTATAGTGTTTTTTTCAAGTTATCATCAAGCACATAACATATTCCTAACAAAATATAAGGTGAATTTTTGCAGTAGCGAGTAGCACTACACCATATATAGGCTATTGCAACTCCAAGAAAGTGTAGTATAAGACCCAAATATGTTACAATAGAAATTTTTGCAACATTTTTGCTAAAATTCAGCATCGCATTTGCTGCCGTTGCAATAGACCCCTATAACAATGTTTTTGAAGTTATTGTAACATTTTAAAAGTATAACAATAATCATTTTGTTGCAACACTTTTCTCTGTTTTAGAAACCCATTTATGATGTTGCAATAGTCTACTGCAACATTATTTTTGTAACATTCCTTGAGGTAAAAATATTGCATGGTAAATTTATTACAACATTTAGCTGCAACATTTTTTGCCTATTTTAATGCTTTTTAATTTTAGCAACATTTATATGCAACACATGGCTTTCTTTTGTAATATTTTCACATTGCAATACTTTTTATTAGTCCAGATTTTTCCATCATGTTTTATTTTTTAAATATTATTAAAAAAAATTACTAATCATGTTTTATTAGTCCAAAATTTTCTTGATATTGAATCCAACAAAAAAATGTTAATACATCCCAGAAATATCACTACATCACCATACATCTAGTACTTAAATCCAAATCCAAACAGAAAATGATAAAAAATCAATAATTTTCGCTATTGGTTACAACTACTACAAGGCCCATGGAATGACTTCTCTGATTAGGCAAAAGACAACTAACTTGCCAACCTGTATGTGTATATGTGATTGATCTTCATGAATGCTGGCCCGGGCTAAGTTCCTAAGTTCCATAAGGCTCTTGTTTAACTTCTTGTTAACTAGATATCAAGTGTTAAGCTTTCTTTTATCTTACGGTGATCTGAATGTTTACCTTGCATAACGAACATTTTATGACAAATAGACTTTCTCAAAGACACAAATTGCTGGATAGTTTTGATACATTATAAGCCAAAATTCAAAATTAAGTTTAATAGATATGCAAAACTAATAATGATACAAAGTAAATATTTTTAAATTGTATTCCAATGTTTACCTAATTATATTTGGCCAATAGCTCACTTTAGCACGGAGAACTAGTTTTGATCTAAACAATAATAAAAATGATGTTAATAGAAACAGTCTATAAGACCTTACAACTTACATGTATCATAAGAATATATCTATCATATTTGTCCTCTAGCTAATCCAACAAATAGATATGCAATGAAATTATCCTCTGAAATGTTTCAGTGTTGAGATGGCTTACCATCACACCCCACCCAGCAGCTTTGGAATCGAGAGCAACTTAAATTGATTCAGTTACTGTCTCTATATGGGTAACATGTAGTTAGTAATAAGTATAAGGATATAAATGAGTACAGTGCAATATCATCATCAATTAACTTGTGAAACAACAAAATAAAGAGCCTACAAATATTAAATATTGGTAAAATACCATGTTGCAGTAAATGTGGTTAATCGCATAATAGAATTTTATAAAGATATGATTTGTAATCTTGTTATAGTCTTCATTATGTCCGTAATCACTAGTCACTTGTTGGTCTTGGGCTTTGCTTTTATACTATGTCCTTGGCAACTGATAGGGAATAAATAAATCCTGATTATGTGGTTAATGTTACATTAATTACACATGACTTGGGCCATGGAGCCCAATAAGAAGATATATGACATTCAGACCAAAAAGGTTAACACATTGATCAGGTCTGATGGACCAGATCAGGCCTGATGGAACAAAGAAGGCCAAAACCCTGAATATTAATTAATTTCGTAATTAATTAATAAGGGAGAAAAACAACTATTAAGATAAGTCCTAGTGGAGATATAAATACTTGTAGATTGTCCTCCAAGGAACCTGGTGGGATAAGGAATTAGCTTCCTACTTCCTAGGACTCCAAAGTCCATTCTAATTCTGAGACTTGCTCACCAAGTCTCCTAACCCATGTCCAATTCAAGGACTTCCGACATCTATATAAGGGGTCTCACCCCATAAATCATAACTACATTTTTGACTTGATCCTTGACAATAAGCAAGGTATGTAGGCATCTTGTTAAGGCAGATCGAGTCACGAAACATAAGAGCAGTCAAATCAAGCCTCGAAGCTCACGTTCCATAGTAATAAATACAACAATTAATATACCTTAGTTTTTGATCCATAACATTTGGCGCCGTCTGTGGGAAAGGCACAACAACAACCATGGCAAGAACATGGAGAACAATTAGAGCCCTTGAAGGAGAAACACCCACGGGGACAACCCAAATGATTTCGTCAACTGTGGAGGTGCCTCCTCATTCAACCTATGCCACCACCCAAGGAGGAGACCAGGTAGGGGCAACTGAACCTCAGCCACAAGGGACGATTCCCTCGGCTACTCAAGGGACGAATTCCCAACTTCAACAACTACATACACCTGTGAATTCCCGACCCATTGGGTATGAATATTCAACTGCTGTAACCACTAACCCCCCTTATGGGATACCCCTTTACCCCGAGGTTGGAGGAAGTCGACATGCTGGACGGAGTGAAGCACGAGGGCGATCGCCCCCTACATACGAGGTTTGGCTCCTATCCCTGAGGATCAGGAATTTTCTAGTCTTTACACTGAGAGAGACTCCGAATCTTCGGATGATGAAGTGGCCCCAAGAAAGAGACGTGTTGGGAAAGAGTCGATGGTTGATGGTAGCCAACGTCCTAGGAGCACCCAAGGGACGAATCCCCAAGAAGTGCAGGAAAGGATCAAGGCTCACGAGGCTAAGATTCAAAGGCTGAAGTGCGACTTGGAGGCGCACGAGACTACCAGACCCCCACTACCTCCTAGGGGGAGAAATCCTCCTCCTATCATAGACCTGGATAATCCAATACAGAGAAGGGTTGTTGTCCCAAAGGATGATCCAAGCAATCTCCTTCCCCTTGGAGATCCTGATGATCCTACTCCGCCATTCACTGAAGAGATAATGAATGCCAATATCTCAAAGAAGTTCAAGGTGCCCACTATCAAAGCTTATGAAGGCACGGGAGATCTCGCTAATCATGTTAGGACATTCTCTAATGCACTGTTATTATAGCCCGTGAATGACGCTATTAAGTGTCGGGCCTTTCCTCAAACCCTGTCAGGTATGGCTCAAAGATGGTATAGTCGTTTTCCCCCGAACTCTGTTGGGTCCTTCAGAGAATTAAGTCAAGCTTTTATTAAGCAGTTCATCAGCGGGAGAGTGCATGAGAAAAGTTCAGCATCCCTCAAGAGCATTGTACAGGGAGCGAAGGAATCCTTGAGAGAATACCTGAATCGTTTCACAAAGGAGGCTTTAAAAGTCCCCGACCTTGATGACAAGGTAGCCATGATAGCACTGCAATAGGGAACTAGGGATGAATTCTTCAAGATTTCCTTGGCCAAACTCCCCCCTGAAAGCATGTTGTAGCTCCAAGATAGGGCCGGGAAGTACATCAAGGTGGAAGAGAGCATGAGGAAGACCGTAGTGAGTAATGAGCCCGCTGGAGGCAAGAAGTGGAAAACTGACCTGGAATATATCGCTAAGGACAAGTATCCTAGAATTGAGCAAAACCCTTATTCAACCCCCAAGAAGGGATGACCTGGGCAAAAGTTCACTGAATACGCTAAGTTGAATGCTCTTAGAAGTCAGATCTTGATGGAAATCGAGAAATATCGAGATATTCGTTGGCTTAAACCTTTGAAGATTGATCCTGGCAAGCTAGATAAAAGCAAGTAATGCAGATTTCACAAAGATGTTGGTCATGACACCGATGAGTGTAGACAACAGAAAGATGAAATTGAGTTCCTCATTCGAAAAGGAAGATTGAACAAATACACTAGAGAAGGAGGGGATAGGAATAATAATGGAAGAAAGAACTTTGAAGATCATAGGAGGGACCAAGATGATTAGGGGTGGAATCCCCAGCCTAGAGGACCGGTTATAAATGCAATTTTTGGAGGGCCGCGGCCTCGAGGGTCTGTGATAAACACGACTTTTAGAGGACCAATTGTTGCTGGATTATCCAAGAACTCCAGGGCATATACTAGAGAGGTTATGCATATTGTTGGAGAAGCCTCGAAGAGGGTCAGGACAGGAGTAACAATGTCTTTTGATGATCCTAACCTAGAGGACCTAGAGGGTGTGAAATTTCCTCATGACGACCCGCTGGTCATAACACCGATAATAGGAAACAGCTCGGTGAAGAGGGTCCTCGTAGATAATTGTGCTTCAGTGGATATCTTGCTCCATGACACCTTTTTAAGGATGGGTTATAATGATTCTCAATTAACCATGACCGATATGCCGATATATGGATTTGCTAGAGTAGAGTGCCCCGTGGAAGGGATAATCAAGTTGCCAACAACCATAGGTCAGGAACCAAGGCAAGCAATACAGATGTTGGACTTTGTGGTGGTGAAGGCTAGTTCGACTTACAACGCTATAATGGGAAGAACAGGGATACACGCCTTTAAGGCAGTCCCTTCTTCCTATCATTCAGTAATATAGTTTCCCACCCAGAATGGGATTGGAGAAGAAAGAGGAGATCAAAAAATGGATAGAAGTTGTTATGTGGCCTCACTGAGGGAAGATGGAGTCGGGGGGCAGGTTCTGCCTATTGAAGATCTGGATATTCGAGAGAATGATGAGAAAAGAGGGAAGCCAGCAAAAGACTTGGTCCCAATTCCTTTAGCTCCCGAGGATCCTGAGAAGGTAACTTTCGTTGGAGCCACAATAGAGGAGCCCCTTAGAGGGAAGTTGGTGAAATTTTTGCAAGAAAATAGTGATGTATTTGCATGGTCAGCAGCTGATATGCCAGGCATAGATCTGGAATTGATTACTCACAAGCTGAATGTGGATCCAAATCGGAAGACAGTGAAGCAAAAGAAAAGAAGTTTTACCCCAGAGAGGTAAGAAGATATAAAACAGGAAGTAGAGAAGCTCTTAGAGGCTAGTTTCATCGAGGAGATATAATTTCCAAAATGGTTAGCAAACCCTGTAATGGTGAAGAAAGCCAATGGAAAATGGAGGATGTGTGTGGACTTCACTGATCTAAATGACGCATGCCCTAAGGACTGTTTCCCGTTGCCAAGGATAGATACTTTGATAGATGCCACTGCTGGACATGAGATGTTGAGCTTCATGGATGGATTTAGTGGATACAATCAAATCAAGATGCAAAAGAACGACATCCCAAAGGTATCATTCATCACTAAATTTGGTGTTTATTGTTATCTTGTTATGGCATTTTGTCTCAAGAATGCAGGAGCCACCTATCAAAGGTTGGTAAATAAAATTTTTAAGGATCTTACTGGAAAGACTATGGAAGTCTATGTTGATGACATGTTAGTCAAGAGTCAAGTAAAGATTGATCATATAACCCATTTGAGGGAAGCTTTCGAGGTCCTGAGGTACCACAAGATGATGTTAAATCCTACGTAATGTGCTTTCGGAGTAGGGTCTGGAAAATTTTTGGGATTGATGGTCTCCAAGAGAGGAATCGAGGCCAATCCCGATAAAATAAAGGCAATCCTGGACATGGAGCCACCAAAAACTATCAACGATGTTCAAAAGCTCACTGGAAGGGTTGCTGCATTGGGACGATTCATCTCAAGGTCTGGAGACAATTGTTTGTCGTTCTTCAAGTCTTTAAAGAAGGTTAAGGATTTTGTATGGAGTGAAGAAAGCCATAAGGCATTCGAGGAATTAAAGAAATATATGGCTCAAGCCCCGTTGCTGGCTAAGCCAGCTTCGAATGAAGTTTTATACTTATACTTGGCAGTTTCAGAGAGTGCCTTGAGCGCTGTATTGGTCAAGGAGGAACTAAAAATCCAGAGACCCATGTACTATATTAGTAAAATTCTGCATAGAGCTGAGTTGAATTATTCAACTATTGAGAACTTTGCTTTAGCCTTGGTAATGGCTTCGAGAAAGTTGTGTCCTTACTTCCAGGCTCACAAGATTGAGGTGCTAACAAATCAACCCCTGAGAAATATCATTCATAGTCCCAAGGCTAGTGGGAGACTGATTAAGTGGGCAATAGAGCTGGGAGAATTTGACATCAAATATAAGCCACGAACGGCAATAAAAGTCCAGGCATTAGCTGACTTTGTGGTGGAATGTACCCTACCCAACCAAGAAGTCGGGGGGCAGGAAGATATTATATCTCAAGACAAGGAAGTTGATAAGGGGGACAAAGAACAGGATGATAAGGAGAAAGAATATTGGGTGCTCAATTTTGATGGAGCATCAAAAAGAAATTCAAGTGGAGCAGGCTTGGTTTTACAAAGCCCTGATGGGTTCCTGATTGAGTATGCCATGAAGTTAGACTTCCCGACCAAAAACAATGAGGCAGAATATGAAGCTCTGATAGCTGGGCTTGGCTTAGCAAGGACACTTAGAGTCAAGAACTTAAAAGTCTGTGGAGACTCGAAGCTGGTCATATCCCAGGTAAAAGGAGAGTTTGAGGCAAGGGATGATACGATGGCTAAGTATGTCCACCTAGTAAGGGTTGTGATGACCCAATTCGATGAATGCCATATTGAGCACATTCCGAGGGAGGAAAATGCTAAGGCAGATTCATTATCAAAGTTTGCATCATCTAAGATAGAGGAAAGCTCAGGGAGTGTATACATCCGTGTTCTAAAGACACGGAGCATTGATTTTAAGCTGGTAGCTCCTATAGGTCTGGGGATGTCATGGATAGATCCCATTAAGACTCATATTCAAACCGGATGGTTGCCAAACGATGCTACTGAAGCACGGAAGTTGGCTGTTCGAGCGCTGAGGTACTCTTTGATAGATGGGATTTTGTATAAAAGATCTTTTGTGGTTCCCTACTTAAGGTGTCTCAGGCCCGATGAGGCGCGCTTGGCTCTTGAAGAAGTACATGATGGCATATGTGGGCAACACTTGGGGGGCAGAGCGCTAGCTCATAAGATAACCCGTTTAGGCTTCTATTGACCGGAAATGATGGCCGATGCCAAAGAATATGTGAAGAAATGTGACCACTGCCAGAAGCATGCACCTGTCGTTAGACAACCCCCCGAGATGATGACCTCCATCAACTCACCTATCCCCTTTGCTATGTGGGGAATGGTAATACTGGGACCTTTCCTCATGGCCACGGCACAAAGGAAGTTCCTGATTGTAGCCATTGATTATTTTACTAAGTGGATTGAAGCCAAGCCTTTGGCCAAAATCACAACTAAGTAGGTTGCACAATTCCTGTGGGAGAACATCATGTGCCGATATGGAATTACTCGCATCCTAGTCACTGACAATGGAATACAATTCAATAATGAGGAATTCAAAAAGTATTATGAGGAGAATGAAATTGAATTACTATTCACCTCTGTGGCTTACCCCCAAGACAATGGGCAAGCGAAAGTTACGAATCGGATAATCCTGGATGGACTAAAGAAGAGGATCGAGAAGTCGAGGAATAACTGGGTGGATGAAATACTCCCAATACTATGGGCCCATAAGACTACCTGTAGAGTCACAACTGGAGCAACTCCCTTCATGTTAGCATATGGGGCAGAAGCAGTTGTTCCCGTAGAGATATCACATTCCTCCCCCAGGATTCAAGCTTTCAATGCTGAGGAAAATGAGGAAGGGCAAAGGTTAGCCCTGGATCTAATTGATGAAGTGCGAGATGAGGCACATGCAAAGATAGTGGAATATCAAAAAAAGACTTCATTCTACTGCAACCTAAGGGTTAAAGAAAGGTTCTTCAAACAGGGTGACTTAGTCTTGAGGAAGGTAGAAGCTTCTAGTATAGGGTAGAAAGGGAAACTTGCCCCGAATTGGGAAGGGCCATACAAGGTCAAGGGTGTTCAAGGTAGAGGAACCTACAAGCTGGAGACTATTGATGGTTTTGAAGTCCCGAGGACTTGGCATGCACAAAACCTGAATGTTTACTATGTGTGAAGCAATTGAGCATGATTCTCACTTGTCAAGATGACAAGTAGGTTGAAAAGCACCTTGAAGCTTTGCTTGCTTAGGATTTACATGTTTTAGCTTTATTTTGAGGTTTATTAAGACTTGTGTAAGGGATGAATCCCAATAATTTATGAAGTTTAGAAAGTTTTCGAAATATGTTTAAATCTCTATGGCAAGGCAACTAAACTAAAGTGCATGAAATGCAAGCATGAAATCAGATAAATAGGAATGGATCAAATAAATAATACAAAGTTTGATAAACAAAATCTCGAAAATAAGATAAAATAAATAAGCCACGCAGGGCTGGAAAAGCTCTAAGGAGCTGAGGTGCCCTCGACATCCATATCATCATCCCCTCCGCTCTCGCTCGAAGTCTCTGTCGTATCGGAGGAGGAAGAGCTGTCATCCTCAGCGGGCCTGGAAGACGACTCGGGAGGAGGAGGAAGCGGGTCCTGAGGGATGCGATCTGAGACAACTACTCGGGTACGAAACCTCTGCCGCAAAGCCTCGTCACCAGGGCAGACATAGTCCGCCGGGTTAATATCAGGACAAGCCTCGTTCACGGTCCCAAGGGCCGTGTCCCAACCAATCCTAAAAAACCCAGGAAAGACTGAGTCATCCCTTACCCTCATGGACTGGGTAAACTCCTCCGAGTCCAGATAGTTATCAATCGCTTTATCTTTCTCGGCCCGAAGCACTGATAAGTGGCATTTTATACCACTTAGAACGTCTTAAAATGGCTTAAATTGGTGTCTTGAAATCAAGTATTTTGTGTATTTGATGCTTTTTTCTAGTGTTTATGTATTTCAGGGTATTAGTTGCATTTCGGAGGAGGAATCATCAAGAATAAGCCTTGGCATGTGTTCACCATTGCGAGAGGAAAAGAACGGGCAGATTACGGCGAAGAAACGGAGCAAACCTGGAATTTTTCCAGTAGGGTCCTCCGCGCCCGCACAGCAATGCTGAGCAGCCGCGCAGCAGCCTTGCGCGCCCGTGCAGAAATGCTGAGCGGCCGCGCAGGGTCGGGGAAAAAGCTGAATTATTTTAGACTTCTACTTCTGTTTGGCTTCCAACTTCTATGTAATCTGAGTTTTATGGGACTATTATATAAGTAGATTTGAGACGTTTTCATAGAGAATATGAAGGAGATTATGTTTTAGATTGTGTTTTGTGCAAGAAGCGAAGGAGATAAGGAAGAAGACCGATTTAGCACACTGCAGCGAAGAGGAAGCATATTTTCTTGTGATTCTTGTTTCGTTGTAACGTTGGATGCTAGTTTTCTTGCTTTGACTTATTTACTCTTGTGACGTACTCTGTTTTAATATAATTAGTTTAGTTATTATTTTCTTGAGTTTTTTATCATGATTTCATATGAACCCATGATGGCGATAAGTTCTATTATGGGCTAATCGTGATCATGGGGTTGCAACGGATTTATTATGGAATTCTTTAGTTAATTGTTTAATACTTTAGTGTGTGATGATTGCATGATATCTAGTATTGGTTGTGCGTATTCGTCTTATGTGCGTCGCGAACATATAAGATAGGGTGTTAATCTCTTGTGAAGCGACGGTGGATCTTGAGATTTAGAACTTGCCATGCTAGCATAGGTTCATGTACGTTGTGCATGATTAGTGGGTAACTCTAACAGTTTTATTTGCCCTATGTAATCAAAAGGGATAACTTGTGCTTAAATCGTTGTGTTGTCAATTTCTGTAGACATATAGGAATTCAACATGATTGATGACTATTCAACTTCTATCTTAATTGTGGATGCTTGGTAGAATGGTATTAGTACAATGGAAGTTGGCTTTTATCAGTTTCGTGTTATTCGATTAATGTCATCACTGTCACATGCTAAAGGTAATAACAATGGCTATAGAAGGAAGTAATAATGAAGTTGTGATCTCATGAGTGTTTTATTATTGATAAATTGAAGTGTTAGTTAAGTGGTTAATTAAGTAGTTAATTATAGTTAATATTTAATCAACAATTTTAAGTGTTATCTTAACATTGAGAAGTAATCATACATTGGTGAGTGAGTTTAATTAGACAATAACTTAGTCTGAGTCTCTGAGGGAACGAACTAGAAAGTATTCTATATTACTTGCGAACGCGTATACTTGCGTGAATATTAGTGCGTGATTTCACCCTAACAAGTTTTTGGCGCCGCTGCCGGGGACTCGGCGTATTTGTTTAGTTTATGTACTTACCATCATTGGTCATTAGGACTCAGTGATTAGGACGTAGTAGTTGCTTACTCTTTTCGGTTGTGTTTCAGGTACTTTAGCAAGCGTTTATGCAAACTCGTTCTCGTGCTCGCAAGAGGACCTTAGATACAGCTGAGGAGAAAGATGAAGTTCTTGATACTCCGGAGAAGTTAGATTTTGAGGATTCGGATTCAGGAACTGAGCAGAAAGAACCAGTAAACATGGGAGATCGTATTGTTCAAGCTGATCCAGCTCTTATGGATTTTTCTCGGCCTAAAATTGATGATATTCAGTCAAGCATCCTTCATCCGGCTATTCAAGCTAACACCTTTGAAATCAAGTCGGGCACTATTCAGATGGTGCAGAATTCTGTTTCTTTTGGAGGAGCGGCAACTGAAGACCCCAACATGCACATAAGGAATTTTGTCGAGATCTGCAGCACTTTTAAGTATAATGGCGTGACTGATGAGGCTATCAAGCTAAGGCTTTTCCCATTCTCACTGAGGGATAAAGCTAAAGACTGGTTACATTCTGAACCAGCTGGGTCCATCACTACGTGGCAAGATCTTGCACAAAAGTTTCTGGTGAAGTTTTATCCAATGGCAAAGACTGCTGCTATGAGGAGTGCTCTTACTCAGTTTGCGCAGCAACCTACAGAATCTATGTGCGAGGCTTGGGAACGCTACAAGGAAATGTTGAGAAAATGTCCACATCATGGAATGCCGGATTGGATGGTAATCACTGGTTTTTATAATGGTTTGGGGGCCCAATCTCGGCCCATGCTCGATGCAGCAGCTGGAGGCGCCTTATGGGCTAAAAGCTATACTGAGGCGTATAATCTTATAGAAACAATGGCTGCAAATGAGCATCAAAACCCTACTCAGAGGATGACGTCAGGCAAGGTCGCAGGTATTCTGGAAGTTGATGCAGCCACCGCTATTGCAGCCCAGCTCCAAGCGCTATCAATGAAGGTTGATTCTCTGGCCACGTATGGAGTTAATCAAATAGCTAGGGTTTGTGAGCTTTGTGCAGGTTCTCATGCTACGGATCAGCGTTCTCTTGTCAACGAATCTGTTCAATATGTGAATAATTATCAGCGACAACAGCAGCCTGTGCCAGCGACCTATCATCCTAATAACAGAAATCATCCAAATTTCAGCTGGGGGAATAATCAGAATGCTATTCAGCCAACATATCAGCAAGGAGTAAGTAAACAGTTTAACCCACCTGGATTCCAGCAACCATAGCAGTATGCTACAAGGCAATCATATCCTCAACAGGGAAGTGCAGTTGCACCTACTAGTGCTGATTTTGAGGAACTTAAGCTGTTGTGTAAGAGTCAGGCGGTTTCTATCAAGACCTTGGAAAATCAAATCGGTCAATTAGCCAATGCAGTGCTCAATCATCAACCTGGCACTCTTCCCAGTGACATGGAAGTACCAGGCAGGAAGGAAGCTAAAGAGCAAGTCAAGGCTATTACCTTAAGGTCTGGAAAAGTAGCTGATGCTGAAAAGGCAAAAGAAGTCGAAGCTGAAGTTAGAGATGAAGAATCTAAGCAAAAGGAGAAAGCGGCGGAACCAAGGAAGACTACTGTTGAACACACTCTGCCTGAGGCTAATACAGGGGAGAAACAGCTCTATCCTCCACCACCTTTTCCTAAGAGATTGCAGCAACAAAAGCTGGATAGACAGTTCGGGAAGTTTCTGGAGGTGTTCAAGAAACTTCACATCAATATACCTTTCGCTGAGGCGCTGGAACAAATGCCTAGTTATGCGAAGTTTATGAAGACTATTCTTTCAAGGAAGGTGAAACTGGATGACCTTGAAACCGTTGCTCTCAAGGAAGAATGCAGCGCTGTTCTGCAGCAAAAGTTACCACCAAAACTGAAAGATCCAGGAAGCTTCACCATTCCTTGCACCATTGGCAATCTAACTTTTGACAAGTGCCTTTGTGATTTGGGAGCAAGCATTAATCTAATGCCGTTGTCGATCTTTAAAAAGCTGGATCTGCCTGATCCAAAACCCACATACATGTCGCTACAATTGGCGGACCGTTCCATTACTTACCCAACGGGCATAGTTGAGGATGTGCTCGTCAAGGTGGATAAGCTCTTCTTTCCTGCTGATTTTGTTATTCTGGATTTTGAGGAAGATAAGAAGATTCCCATAATCTTGGGGAGGCCTTTCTTGGCTACTGGCCGTACCTTGATAGATGTGCAAAAAGGGGAACTTACTATGCGGGTCCAAGATCAGGATGTGACCTTCAACGTATTCAAGGCAATGAAATTCCCTACAGAAGATGAGGAGTGCTTAAAAGTGGATGTGATTGATTCTGCGGTTACTTCGGAACTCGAGCACATGCTAATGTCTGATGCATTGGAAAAGGCCTTAGTGGGGGAATTTGACAGTGATGATGAAGATAGCAACGAGCAATTACAATATCTGAACGCTTCTCCATGGAAGCGAAAGCTCGACATACCATTTGAATCTCTTGGTACTTCTGACCTTAAGAATGCTGAAGGGAAGCTCAAACCATCAATAGAGGAAGCACCTACCTTGGAGCTCAAACCATTACCTGAACACTTGAGGTATGCTTTTTTAGGTGATTCATCTACGTTACCTGTTATTATTTCAGCTGACCTTTCAGGTAGTGAGGAAGACAAGCTCTTAAGGATTTTGAGAGAATTCAAATCGGCTATAGGATGGACCATAGCAGACATCAAGGGGATAATTCCTTCATATTGTATGCATAAAATTCTGTTAGAGGAAGGTAGTAAGCCAACTGTGGAACAGCAGCGAAGACTGAACCCGATCATGAAGGAGGTGGTGAAGAAAGAAATTCTGATATGGCTAGATGCAGGCATCATTTATCCTATTTCTGACAGCTCGTGGGTGAGGCCCTTGCAATGTGTACCTAAGAAAGGAGGTATCACTGTGGTCACAAATGAAAAGAATGAGCTCATCCCTACTCGAACAGTTACAGGATGGAGAGTATGCATGGATTATAGAAAATTGAACAAAGCCACAAGGAAGGATCACTTCCCTCTCCCATTCATTGATCAAATGCTTGACAGATTGGCGGGACATGAGTATTTTTGTCTTCTGGATGGTTATTCCGGGTATAATCAGATTTGTATTTCACCAGAGGATCAGGAAAAGACTACCTTCACTTGTCCATTTGGCACATTTGCTTTTCGTAGAGTTTCGTTTGGGTTATGTGGCGCCCCGGCCACCTTTCAGAGATGTATGATGGCTATATTCTCTGACATGATTGGAAATAACGTCGAAGTGTTCATGGATGACTTCTCCGTCTTTGGACACTCATATGATGAATGTTTGAATAATCTGCGCGCCGTACTCAAAAGATGCGTGGAAACTAATTTGGTGCTTAATTGGGAGAAATGTCATTTTATGGTGCGTGAAGGCATTATCCTTGGGTATAAGGTCTCTAGCAAGGGTCTGGAGGTGGACAAGGCCAAGGTGGGAGTCATTGAAAAGCTTCCCCCACCCAATTCTGTGAAAGGAATCCGTAGTTTTCTCGGTCATGCGGGTTTTTATCGGCGATTCATCAAGGACTTTTCAAAGATATCTAAGCCATTGTGTAATTTTCTTGAGAAAGATGTGCCTTTCAAATTTGATGATGAATGTTTGGCAGCATTCGAGACTCTCAAGAAGAGTTTGATCACTGCACCAGTTATTACAGCACCAGATTGGACAGAACCGTTTGAGATGATGTGTGATGCGAGTGACTATGCGGTAGGTGCAGTTCTGGGACAGCGCAAGAAAAATCTCTTCCATGTGGTCTACTATGCGAGTAAGACTTTAAATGGGGCCCAATTGAACTACACCACTACTGAGAAGGAGCTTTTGGCTATAGTCTTTGGCTTTGAGAAATTTCGATCTTATCTGCTTGGTACGAAAGTAACAGTATTCACTGATCATGCAGCTATTCGCTATCTGGTTTCTAAGAAGGATTCGAAGCCGAGACTCATTCGTTGGGTGCTTTTACTTCAAGAATTTGAGTTGGAGATCAAAGATAGAAAAGGTACTGAGAATCAAGTAGCTGACCATCTCTCTAGGTTGGAGTATCCCGATTCTACTTCACAAGATAGGACGTTAATCAATGAATCTTTTCCGGATGAGCAGTTGTTTGCAATTCAGGAGGAAGAACCATGGTTTGCAGATATTGTAAACTATCTTGTCAGCAATATAATGCCGCTTAATTTGACATCCGCTCAAAAGAAGAAGTTTCTGCATGAGGTGAAGTGGTATATGTGGGATGAACCATATTTGTTTAGACAGGGAGCTGATCAGATCATCAGGAGATGTATCCCGTTCTGTGAGACGGAGGGGATATTACGAGACTGCCATTCCACGGTTTATGGTGGACACTATGAAGGTGAGAAGACGGCAGCTCGTATTCTGCAAGCAGGTTTTTTCTGGCCTACTTTGTTCAAGGATGCTCATCAGTTTGTTTTAAGGTGTGATCGTTGCCAAAGAGTGGGAAATTTGTCAAGGAAGGATGAGATGCCATTAAATGTGATGCTTGAAGTCGAGGTCTTTGATGTATGGGGAATCGATTTCATGGGGCCTTTTATCTCGTCTTGCAATAATCAGTACATCTTGCTGGCAGTCGATTATGTCTCAAAATGGGTCGAAGTTAAAGCTTTACCGACAAATGATGCAAAGGTAGTACTAAATTTTCTTCATAAGCAAATTTTCACAAGGTTTGGAACGCCTCGGGTAATCATAAGTGATGAAGGATCGCATTTTTGCAACCGTAGATTCACTTCTATGATGCAGCGTCATAATGTGAATCATCGAGTAGCTACTGCCTATCATCCGCAAACAAATGGTCAAGCGGAAGTATCTAACAGAGAGATAAAGCGCATTCTAGAGAAGGTTGTTTGTCCGTCAAGGAAGGATTGGTCTTTAAAGCTCGATGAAGCTGTTTGGGCTTACAGAACAGCATACAAAACTCCACTTGGGATGTCACCATTTCAGTTGGTGTACGGTAAGGGATGTCATCTACCGGCGGAGCTTGAGCATAAGGCCTACTGGGCATTGAAGAAATTGAACCTGGATTTAGATGCAGCTGGTAAGAAAAGAATGCTTCAGCTTAATGAACTTGATGAATTTCGACTTCAAGTGTACGAGAATAACAAAATGTATAAGGAAAAGGTGAAGAGGTGGCACGATAGGAAGCTACATCCTAAGTTATTTGTGCCAGGGCAATAGGTTCTGTTATTCAACTCTCGGCTCCGACTTTTTCCTGGGAAGTTGAAATCAAGGTGGTCTGGATCTTTTATTATCAAAACTGTGTTTCCACATGGAGCGGTGGAAATTTTTGAGAATGATTCGGACCAAGCATTCAAGGTTAACGGTCAGCGGTTGAAGCACTACTATGGGGACATGGCAAACCGAGAGGTGGTTAGTGCCATTTTGTTGATTACTTGAGAAAGGTACGGAACGTCAAGCTAATGATGAAAAAGAAGCGCTGCGTGGGAGGCAACCCATGAATTGTTGTTACAGGAACCCTTAGAAGTTAATAACCTATCCAAAAACACAAAAAAAATCAGAAAAAAGGGGCTGAAAAAAATTTTTTCCAGAGACCCTCTGCGCGCCCGCGCAACTATGCTGAGCGGCCGCGCAGCTTGCTGCGCGCCCGCGCAGAAATGCTGAGCGGCCGCGCAGGGGTCGAGTTCCAGAAAATTTTTTACAGTTCAGAGAAAAAAAAAAAACAAAAAACACAAAAACCCATCACAGCCCATAAACCCACGAATTCTTTTCCCATTACCCCATGATTTTATCCCTCAACCCCACTCCTAATCTAATTTAACCTACTCCACACCCTATATATACATACACTTATCCTACATATCTCCCACAAACTTCCTACACTTAAACCCTCTTATAAACATCAAAAATCAGTTCTTACACACTTTTATTCACAAATCAATGGCACCCAAGAGAGCACGCACTATTGACAGCAGCAGCACAGTTCCTACTGCTGATTCATCAAGGGGTACTGCTGCAAGGCCTCGGTTAACTGACAGAGCTGCGGAGGAGGAGTACACTAGGCTGTTGGGGAAGCCGATTCTGAAGGAGAGGGGGTTTTTACCATCAGGGAGGGATGGTGAGTTGTTGCCCATGATTGCCGAGAAGGGGTGGATAGCTTTTTGTGAGTCACCCGAAGCAGTACCGATGAGCGTTGTTCGCGAGTTCTACGCAAACGCGAAGGCTGAAAAGAATGGGTTTTCTGTAGTCCGTGGGTTGACGGTTGATTATCATCCTACGGTGATTCGCCGTGTGATTAGACAGCGAGAGAGGAAGCCCGAGGAGGAGAACTGGAATGAAAAGACTGCTGAGGATTTTGACTTAGATTTGATTTGTGCGACTCTCTGTCGACCGGGCACAGTTTGGAACCGCAGTCCAGCCAATAATGAGTATCGTCACTTTCCGGCGATCGCCATGAACAGGTATGCCCGTGCATGGAATGCATTTATATGTGCTAATATTTTGCCTTCTTCACATGCACACGAGGTCACAGTTGAGAGAGCACAGTTGTTGTGGGGAATTCTGAATGAGGAATACTATGTGGACCTTGGTGAGTTTATCTACCAAGGAATTCTGAAGTTTTTGAGGGGAGCAAAGCATATGAACATCCCTTATGCATCCATGGTTACGAAGCTATACCGAGCAGTAGGAGTGAACTGGCCGGCTCATGAGCAGTTGCAGTTGCCAGCAGCTCCGATAGATTCTGGCACTCTGAATGGGATGCAGGAGTGGACCGGTGGTGAGCCTGAGGAGCATGGGCTGGGTTATCATCTTCCAGGAGGACGTCCAGCACGAGGTGCTACTATGGCTAGGCCAGGGCGTGGTAAGGCTGGTTCTTCGAGAACTCAGGAGGGTGCTGGGATGGGTGATGCCCAGTATAGGAGGCTTTCACGGCGGATGGATGCCATGTATGAGACGCAGAGCAGGTTTGCTCAGGAGCTCACTCTTGCGTTAGGGACTGCTTTTCGAGGCCTTGGAGCTGATATCCAGTGGCCAGTTTTTGGTGAGGACTCTGCATACCCGCCGCCTGATACTCCACCCACTGAGGGTGATGATGATGATGACTCCGAGTAGGTATACCCTGTGTTCCTTTCTACTACCTTCACTGGGGACAGTGAAGATTTTAAGTTTGGGGGTGGTAGTTAAGGAATATTGTGTGTGTGTCATATAGCTGCATATTCATGATAGTTAGTTCATATAGTTGCATAATTTTTGCCATATAGTTTTTTTTATATATATATAGCTTTATTTGTTTGTCATATCATATAGCTCATGCATATACCATGATCCCTTTTGCAATGATTTATCGACTGAATTGTGATATTGATGCGAGTGTAGTGATAGCATTAAAGTGATATTAAGTTGTGTAGGTTGATATGCATGCTAGAAGCACTTGTATTTTCACTAAGTCTTAGAGAATGCTTAAGGGCTAGATTGTTGTTATGATAAGATTATTTTCGAGGATAATCTATTTATTATGCTTAGAATTTGATAATAGGTTCTTGGTGGTAAAGGCAAAAAAAAAAAAGAGAAAAAAATGGAGTAAAAATGGAATTTGTTGCTAGTTGTGGCTAGGCGTGAAATGGTTAGTAGCCGGCTCGCATGTTATGCGAGTAGTCTAGGGTTGAGCAAGATGGAGCGAAACGCACTTGCTCAGAAAAGAAAAAAAAAATTTGCATAATTGATCAAGAGTGGGCTCTTTGGTATTCGAGTTATTAAGTTCTTAGGGGACTTTGTGCCTAGTGACCTAAGGCTTTTAGAGTCTGGGATCCGCTAACCTAACGCTAGTTACATGGATACCATTGTATAAGTCTTTTGTGGACCTCACTCATTGCACGGTCAAATAAGCATTTGAGTTGTAAATAAAAAGCACGATTCCGTAGTAAGCTCCAGAGTTCTTGTAGTGTTGTATATCACTTTGTGCCTAGAATTTTTATTCTTTGTATAATCGTAGGATTGCCTTGAGGATAGTCTAATCATAGTAATTGGTCTAGTTCCGAAGCATATCTGTTAAGCATTTGCACACACCACGTTTCTGGCTGTATGTCCGTTTGCATGAGTTTATTGATCTTTAGTGTCTAACTGCATTCGTTGAGACGTGACAATTTGGTTGGTTAATTGTAGTAAGGGGGATCGTTGCATTTTCATATAGATTGCATTCATGCATATTTTTATTTTTTTTTGAGTCTGTGATGCTTGAGGACAAGCATCGATTTAAGTTTGGGGGTGTGATAAGTGGCATTTTATACCACTTAGAACGTCTTAAAATGGCTTAAATTGGTGTCTTGAAATCAAGTATTTTGTGTATTTGATGCGTTTTTCTAGTGTTTATGCATTTCAGGGTATTAGTTGCATTTCGGAGGAGGAATCATCAAGAATAAGCCTTGGCATGTGTTCACCATTGCGAGAGGAAAAGAACGGGCATATTACAGCGAAGAAACGGAGCAAACCTGGAATTTTTCCAGTAGGGTCCTGCGCGCCCGCGCAGCAATGCTGAGCGGCCGCGCAGCAGCCTTGCGCGCCCGCGCAGAAATGCTGAGCGGCCGCGCAGGGTCAGGGAAAAAGCTGAATTATTTTAGACTTCTACTTCTGTTTGGCTTCCAACTTCTATGTAATCTGAGTTTTATGGGACTATTATATAAGTAGATTTGAGACGTTTTCATAGAGAATATGAAGGAGATTATGTTTTAGATTGTGTTTTGCGCAAGAAGCGAAGGAGATAAGGAAGAAGACCGATTTAGCACACTGCAGCGAAGAGGAAGCATATTTTCTTGTGATTCTTGTTTCGTTGTAACGTTGGATGCTAGTTTTCTTGCTTTGACTTATTTACTCTTGTGACGTACTCTGTTTTAATATAATTAGTTTAGTTATTATTTTCTTGTGTTGTTTATCATGATTTCATATGAACCCATGATGGCGATAAGTTCTATTATGGGCTAATCGTGATCATGGGGTTGCAACGGATTTATTATGGAATTCTTTAGTTAATTGTTTAATACTTTAGTTTGTGACGATTGCATGATATCTAGTATTGGTTGTGCGTATTTGTCTTATGTGCGTCGCGAACATATAAGATAGGGTGTTAATCTCTTGTGAAGCGACGGTGGATCTTGAGATTTAGAACTTGCCATGCTAGCATAGGTTCATGTACGTTGTGCATGATTAGTGGGTAACTCTAACAGTTTTATTTGCCCTATGTAATCAAAAGGGATAACTTGTGCTTAAATCGTTGTGTTGTCAATTTCTGTAGACATATAGGAACTCAACATGATTGATGACTATTCAACTTCTATCTTAATTGTGGATGCTTGGTAGAATGGTATTAGTACAATGGAAGTTGGCTTTTATCAGTTTCGTGTTATTCGATTAGTGTCATCACTGTCACATGCTAAAGGTAATAACAATGGCTATAGAAGGAAGTAATAATGAAGTTGTGATCTCATGAGTGTTTTATTATTGATAAATTGAAGTGTTAGTTAAGTGGTTAATTAAGTAGTTAATTATAGTTAATATTTAATCAACAATTTTAAGTGTTATCTTAACATTGAGAAGTAATCATACATTGGTGAGTGAGTTTAATTAGACAATAACTTAGTCTGAGTCTCTGAGGGAACGAACTAGAAAGTATTCTATATTACTTGCGAACGCGTATACTTGCGTGAATATTAGTGCGTGATTTCGCCCTAACAAGCACCACCAGCTCGGCATTAAACTCTCCGAGCTCTTCCTCCTTACGCTTGAACCTCCACTCTAGAGCAGCATACTTCTTCTGCTGCCTCCTGAGGGCATTGTCGGCTTTGTCAGAAGCCCTCTTCCATGATTCGGCTTGCCTCACAGCGCCTTGAAAATAGGCGTTAGACTGAAATGAAACAATAAACAAATGTGTAAGGCAAGTGAATGCTACAAGTAAGAAAGATAAATTCCAAGAAATAATCATACCGAGGCTAAGGACTGAGCTCCCATGAGCTTGATCCTCTCCAAGTCAGGAGTAGCCACCACATCGGTGAAGTCCTTGGGAGTTATGACGTGGTAAGACCAATCCCAGGCGTGCTTCGTGGATCCAACCACGGTATTCCCTCAGCGGAATCCCCAAAGAGGCTGAAAGGCGCCCGTAGCAGCAGGGGCAAGAGCAGTAGTAGTGATAGGGGAACTGTGGCCCTCAGCTCCCTCAGCTAAAACCTCCACCATGGGGTCCTTGTGCTTCCGTAGGAAGCTAGGCTCCGTAGCCTTTCCTCGAGTATCTAGGCCCGCAAGACGAGTCTTCTTCATCCTGACAGTCTTCTCAATGGGTGGCACATTATCCTCGTTGATCTCCTTAGCAGCTGCAAAACAAGATAAAAAACAAAATAAGTGGTGTCAATAATGCATGAAATAAAATAAAATTGAGAAGAGATGAAAAATACCCTGTTGAGAAACAGAGGATAGCCCCACGTGGATGAGGGAGAACTCCTCTAAAAGTGTCCAGCTGGTAGTAGTACCGTCATCCCGGGTAAGCTCATTATAAATGATAGTTTCCTCGGGGGTTAAGTGAATGGATTTGAGGCTACCATCACTAACCTTCCCGAAGGAAGATCTGAAGAGTGTTCCCCAGTCGCCATTCTCCCACCTTAACCTGACAAAACTATTCCTCCAATTTTGGTTATTGTCGGAAATTGAGGCGTTGTTAAAAATATGCTTACACTTGGGCCTTTGTTTAACATAGACCTAACCACAATTACCAGAAGAACTGTTGTAACATTGAAAAACCTTCCTAAAAACAACTACGGATAGGGGAAAACCTTCCCTAAGACAGTAAACTATAAAACATAAAATGTTCCTCCAAGCATTTGGAGGAAGCTGACATGGGTTAATTTGTAAATCAGCTAGAAGGTGAGGAATGAAGGGATGAAAAGGAAACCTAAGCCCAGCATCAAGGGCATCTGTGTAAATAAAAAGAGTATTGGGTTTCCAGTGGCAAGTACGGTCGCCACCAGAAACTGGAACTAGCCTAAGGTGAGGACGAACGTTATAACGAGCGTTTAACTTATCGAAATCTATATTGTGCCAAGTGTTGCAATGATTAAAAGAATCAAGATGTACAGTGAAAGGATATTCGTCCCCCCTAGTTTTAATCATATCTATTAAAGACATGTAAGAAGAGTGGATTTCGACACTCTTACCTCGTTTTAAATCCGAGGCTATTTTGGCCGCTCTCTCGGAATTCTTATCAGCCATTGATGAAGCTTGAAAGGACCTGGAAACCTTGGAAGGAAGGGAGGCTGGAAAACTAAGGAAGAGGAGTGTTGAGACTTGGGAGGATAGAAGAGATTGAAGAATGAAATGAGAAGTGTGAAATCACACCCCCCACACCTCACTCTTATATAGCCCTTGATAGGGCAAATTGGGCCTCAAAAAAGCCCATTTGGGCCCAAAAATGGAAGAGTGTGGAATGTTACAGAAAATTTGGGAAAGATTTTAGAAAATTATGGTATTATTTGGTAAAATCTGGAATAGTCTAGAAATTCCAGAATATTCTGGAAGTCGGGCTTAAGGATTAAGGTCCAACCCAAGTTTAAATGGGCCTGGGATATTAAAACCTGTAAAAGCCCATGACAGAAAATATAATAAAAGGGCCCAGGTAAATGAAGCCTAGAAAAAGGCCCAGCTATCCAAGAGAAGGCCCAGTTCTGAAAAAGCCCAGTAAAGGGATCAACAAATCAAGCCCGGGGTCAATACTAAGTGCCCATAAAAGAATCCTAGCCCAAATCATGAGCACAAATTTAAGTTGGAATAAATCCAGCCTAGATTTATGGCCCAAATCAAATATGTGGAATTACAAAAAAAGGGGGGACAAAAAGTTTTCTGACCCTATTCAACCAAAAATTATGTAAAAGTTCTATTCGAAGTTCTTGAGGTCAAAATGGTTTCGATCAGGGTTCTCTATGGAAGCTAATTCGGTCAAAATCTTAATTCCTGACCTTTTCCGAAAAGGTCAGGATCCTGATCGAAAATCTTATCCCTGGAAATTTTGTCGACTAGAAAGCAAGGCAAGATCCTGATCGAATGGATCCTGTCCGAAAATCTGTCGACCTGAACTTAAAAGAGGGCTAATTCGGTCAAAAACGGGGAATCCTGACCGAAAGGAAATGAAAAATCCCGTTCAAAAATTTCCTGCTCGAAAATTAAAAAAAAAATATATATATATATATATATATATATAATCCTAGTCGAAATTTGACCAGGAATTGAGGTCGAATGGATCCTGCTCAAAATCCTGTCGACCAGAGTATATTGATCGATAATTCGACCAGGATCCTGGTCGAACAGGATTCCTGGTCGAACCAGGTATATATAAAAAAAAAGGGAAGAAAAATCCTGGAAAAAAAGAAGAAAATTGAGGAAATTCCTATATTTTCTGAAAATATAAATATTTTCAGAAAATGAGGAATAAATCCAGAAAATAAGGGAAAATCCCACAATTAAGGGAAAAATCCATAAAATTAAGGATAAATCCCAGAATTAAGGGAAAAATCCATAAAATTAAGGATAAATCCCAGAATTAAGGGAAAAATCAAGAAAATTAAAGGAAAACCCCCAGAATTCAAGGAAAATTCCTGGAAATTAAGATAATTCCTAAATAATAGGGATAAAAGAAAATCATTGTAAATGTGTAGGTCGCTCCACACTTTACGCAAAAGCGATACCCTGTAGGGGAACAAATGAACTTAACTTCTGCGAAACCTAGTCACTGTTTCCCAAAAGTTGGGGGGCAAATGATAGGGAATAAATAAATCCTGATTATGTGGTTAATGTTACATTAATTACACAAGACTTGGGCCATGGAGCCCAATAAGAAGATATATGATATTCAGACAAAAAAGGTTAACACATTGATCAAGCTTGATGGACCAGATCAGGCCTGATGGAACAAAGAAGGCCCAAAACCCTGAATATTAATTAATTTCATAATTAATTAATAAGGGAAAAAATAACTATTAAGATAAGTCCTAGTGGAGATATAAATCCTTGTAGATTGTCCTCTAAGGAACCTGGTGGGATAAGGAATCAGCTTCCTACTTCCTAGGACTCCAAAGTCCATTCTAATTCTGAGACTTGCTCAGCAAGTCTCCTAACCCAAGTCCAATTCAAGGACTTCCGACATCTATATAAGGGGTCTCACCCCACAAATCAGAACTACATTTTTGACTTGATCCTTGACAATCAACAACGTACGTAGGCATCTTGTTAAGGCATATCGAGTCACGAAACATAAGAGCAGTCAAATCGAGCCTCGAAGCTCACGTTCCTTAGTAATAAATACAACAATTAATATACCATAGTTTTTGATCCATAACAACAACCTTTGCGATTGTGTATTCCCCATTGTTATTGAGTAGACGACTAATCGATTAGTAGTCGACGATAAGTCGCCCAGTCGCTGCAATGAATAAGTCGACAAGCGACTTGATGATTCTGGCGTCCATAGGCCTTTACCCGACCCGACCCAGTAACCACCCGGCCCGACCCGGTAAAAAAGGGGTTTTCGATAAGAATATATGTACACAGCTGTATAGAAAAAAGAAAAGAAAGGAAACGGTCTCCAACAATGGCGGCTCTTATCAGATCTTCTATTTCTTCTCAAATCTCCAAGTAAGCTTCATCTCAAATCTTCTTCTTGAATCTTCTTCTCTTTCTTCTCTTTCTTCTCTTTCTCTTTCTTCGTCTCTCTCTCTCCCTCTTCTCTCTTCTTTTTTCATCTCTTCATCCTCTCTCTTTTTCTTTCACATATGTTCCATTTTTCAGTTGTGTGTATATATAAGTGGGTATATATATACACAAGTATATATTAATAATTTTTCAAAATGTTTTTGATTAATAAAAAATGAATTTTTATTACTTATTATTCAAATTTCGAATTTATTTTACTTATTTATTCAAAATTTGAATTTATATATTGTACAAAAAATGATTTTAATTTTTTATTTAAACATACATTGATTGACTGTATTTGATATAATTTACACAAAAAAACACAAGTTGAGTTCCATTTTTCTTGCCCAGTCATAATTTTTTACAAATAATTTTTTACTTGTTGTGCCGATCCTCTGTTACTTGTTTGCTTCAGTTATTATCTACAGTCTCTTCTCCAACTGCAATGGAGACCACAGATAACCATTTGCTACAGATTGCTAAAGATCCAAAAAGAAAAGCCAAGTCAAATGATCCATAATGGAAATTTGCAGTTTGGCGTGACCTTACACGTAAGGATGTCGTCAAATGCATTTTATGTGGGAATAAAAATCATTACGATATTAATAGATTCAAGCAACATTTAATTGGCGGATTTTCGGATATCATAAAATGTCCAAAACAACAACGGAGATTACTAAACAAATGAATGATTATGTGCAAAGCATAAAGAAATTGAAAAGTGTTAATGTACATATTCCAGAAGAAGGCAGCGATGAAGAAGCGTATGAATTCCAATCTACTGGAGCTTCTAATACATTTCCCAGCTCAAAATCAACTGGCCAGCAGTAGAAAGGCAAGGCTATCCAGCAAAAAGGCAAGGCTGCCTTTGATTTTCATAAACCTGCAATCCAAAAATCTGTTAGTTCCATACTAATGAGAATACCAGAACAGGTAATTGAAGAGATACATAGGGCTGGTCCAAGTCAAACATCTTTGGAGAGCATGATGAGAACAAAAGAAGAGAAATAAATGGTTTCCATGCACATTGCAAATTTCTTCTACGAGAATGAAATTCTATTTAATGTCGCAAATTCCAGGAGCTATGAAATTATGGTTGAATCTATAGGGCAATTCGAACCGGGTTTGAAGCCTCCAACATTCCACGATTTAAGGCTACCCTTACTTAAAAAAGCAAAAGATGAAACTGAAAATTTGAGGGAGAGGCATGAGGTATGAGAAGGCTTGGAAAAAATATAGTTGCACCCTTATGTGTGATGGATGGACGGATCGACGGGGAAGGCATCTTATCAATTTCCTTGCTAATAGTCTGGAAGGCACTTTTTTCTCGCAATCTTTTGATGCTTCGAATAGAGCCCATGATGCAGATATGTTGTCGTAGTTGATAGATGCAATGATTGTTGATGTTGGATATAGAAATGTTGTGCAAGTGGTGACGGATAACGGGGCAAATTACAAGTTGGTGCACTCTTGGAACAAAGTCTGCCTTGGTTGTTTTGGACTCTGTGTGCTGCTAACTGCCTTTATTTAATGTTAGAGGATATTGGCAAGATTCGAAGCATGAAAAAAGTAATCAATCAAGCGAGAAGGTGCAGAACATTCATCTATAGGCATGGGCGTATCCTTCATGTATTGAGGGAGAAGACTGATGGGATGGATTTAGTGCAGATCGGAGCAACAAGGTTTGCCTTACATTACAAATCCTTCTTAAGCATAGGGCAGCCATGCGCTCGATATTTAATTCTGAAGATTGGAGTATGTCAAAGCTAGCAAAATATGAAAATGGGAAAAAAGTTTATGATACTACATTCTCAATACCTTTTGGGAAAGTTTAGAGGACTGTTTGAAGGCTTCACAGCCACTTCTTCAGCTTTTATGCATTGCAGATGGTGATGAAAGACCTTCCTTGGCAGAGGTTGTAGCTGTTATGGAATATGCAAGAGTCCAACTTACAAAGGTATTTGTTGGTCCAAAACTATCGCTTCGGAAGAGAGTGTTGACAATAATTGAGAATTGTTAGAGTTCACAAATGGGAAAACCATTATACGGGACATCATTGTTTCTTAACCCCGGAAAGTATTTTGACATCGTTGAAAAGAATTCTTCATGTGCATCTTGGATAAGAGAGGACTTTATTGATGTCCTTGAGAAGATGATCAAGGATCGGACTAAAAGAAACGAAATAAGTAAACTTGCCGATGATTACAAAAATACAAAGGGAGGTTTTGCAAGAGAGATGGTGACTGAGCTCCGAAAGGAAAAGTCCCCGTAAGTTTGTTTAAAAATTAGTAACATTAGTCAGTTCTTGTTTGTGTTAGTTTTACTTTTATATGATTAGGTATTCTTATTTGTGTTACTTTTATATTAGTTGATTGGTGAGATGCATACGGTGGCCGTGCAATTAAGCTTCAATTATTTGAAAAGCGTATTGTTGGTTTATGTTTTCATCTTCCGGTTGTGTGCGCAATTGGAGTACATTTGAATTCGTATGTGCCTCCTCTTTATTTATTATTTATTGTTAAATTGAAATAACTTATACTTGATACTTGAGAACTAATCATAGTCTACTTATTTGATAAATTTAGATACATACAAAGAAGAGGAATAGGTTGGAACATGATCGTTTGAATGATTTGGTGTATGTTCAATACAACGGAAGATAGATTCAAGATTTCAAAAGATGCATCAACTTGGAAGTAAATTTAATCCACTCATTTTGATGATTTGTAGTGTACTAATGAGTGGATTGATGATGTCGAAGATAGATTTTGGAGTGCGATAGACATAGCTTTGGGTGCCTCGGAATCACTTGGACGACGCAAACTTCCAAGGAAAGCTAAAGGTGGTTCCAAGAGTGATGATGTGCTTATCTATACTCGACGTGGCATTAGTTCGACACAAGTCACGCAACAAGAGGATGATAATGATGATGATGATGATGATGAATAGGGAGAAGATGAAGACAATACCCCTAACGATGATGAGGATGTGGAAGATGATTATGGTGTTCTTCCCGATCCATCAAACAAGAATACTCAAGGAGATGGAAATGACTTTGAGATGGACGATTATGTTTGATTAGTCTATTCACTCATCTATTATGTTTTTATTTACTTAGGGATGCTAAAATTTTGGTATTTGAACTTCTTGTCTATTTTATTCTATGAAATTTGTGTGTTTTTACCTATAATATATATATATATATAATAAAAAATATACCATATATCATGACTTGTCGACTTTATTCGACTAGTCGGATCACTTGTCGACTAGTCGATTCCAAGGTCCCTGGGCGCCGAGACTCGATTTGGCGTCGTAATAAACTTGGTATTCCCAACCAAAATTTCATTGTCCTCCCTCAATTGTGATTTGGATTTGTCAAATCCCACAAACTTGGTATGAATGGGGAAAGTGACATAAAGAACAAGTAAACAAAATAATTTCAAATGCCTTAAATACACATAAGTAACAACAGATGATATGTAGAAATACATTCAAATTATCGAGCTTCAATTTCAGGTTATGTGAAATTGTAATACTTCAACTTCGGGTAAATGAGCTAATTCGCCACTGTACAATGCCAAAACTTTCACTTGGGTCACCAACCCAAAAAAGTTTTCATTTGCATTACTAAATTACATAAAACTTTCAATCACATTACTAAACTCCAAAATTCTTGCAGGACCGTTAAAATGCGTTGATTATTAACGGAGATCTTTTAAACAATCCGAAAACTTTCAAAATGGTCACTGAGTCGCAAAAAAAATTAAAAAAAATAAAATTTTATTTTTTTAACCAAAAATATTATTTTTTAAAAAATAGATTATTATTTATTGAGTTAATTGAAATATACTTAAACAAAAATAACAAAATATATATTTTATTATAAATTTAAGAGGTATATTTTATTTTAATGTTTTCTTATATAATTTTTTTGGGTAGATTTTTTTATTCTCAATAAGTTTCGTACTTTAAGTTTGTCCAGAAAATATCATTTTTTATGGATAAAAAAAAATTAAAACAGATCTTAGCCTTTTCTGAAATAAAATCGATAATTTAATAAATTTAATAGGTATATTTTGTCTTAAATTTTAATCACTTAAAAAAATCATAAAAATAATATAGTAAACCAAAATTTATTGATTGTGAATTTTTTGAAAATATTTTTTTCATTCTTTGTAAGTTTTCACCTTTAAGTTTGTAATAAAATGTACCGTTTGTTAGATCAAACATGTTCAAACAAATTTGTAAGGTCAAAAAATTGATTATATCGATTTTTAAACATATTAAAAAATAAGTATGTAAAATTTTTAATTAAGGTGTTATTATTCGGAAAAAAATAAATATCCAAAAAATTTATCCGTCAGATACAATTATCGATGTTGAAAAAATATCAATAAAAATATGTTATTTAATCAATTTGGATTTTAAAAAATTAACTGAATTTCTCTTTTAAAAAAAACTTTTTGAAATAATAGTCGGTAACCTAATTAAAAATGATACGAAGTTCAGTGATGAATTTGAAAGTAAACTTGATGCCACATCAGTTACACGTCACTTTTCCGTTAGTCAACTTAACGGCATTAACGGCAGTAACCTATTTGAAATATTTTTATTGTTTAAGTGTTTGACTGAAAACTTTTTTGGGTTGGTGACCTAAGTAAAAGTTTTGGTATTGTACAGCTGAATTAGATCATTTACCCCATCAATTTCAGATTTCATTGAGAAGTCAATTTGTAAAGAATATTGATAGGCTCGAAGAAGACTCATAATAATAAAAACACTCTTCAGCACTTGATTACCACTTGATTGATGATCAGTACATATACATGTTTCATCAGCTTTTAGTAACAATTAAAAACTTCAAACCAATAATTTTATGCTTAGTCAACTTGCCCACCTTGCATTGAAGCTTCACCTGCATATTTTGATTCTGCTGTTTAAGAGATTGCAGTGAACTATTTATATGTTGCTGTTGAGCCAAAAATTGAGCGTGCTACGCAAAATGGTTGGTTGCAACTTATAAGCTGCGAGAAGCCTAAAATTCAGCTCTGTTTCAGCATTATTCATCTTAAAATTACGATTATAAAGAAACTAAGACTACCAATCTATTTTTTTAAAAAAAGATTTAGGAATGCTACAACAGCTTTTCTTCTAATAAAAAATGTCAAATTCTATTTATTTCCCTTTTTTGTAACGGGGAATAGCATAGGGTTTAATATAGCTCATAATAAAGTTTGTCTATAAAAGGAAATGTTTAGACAGTGAGTGTCATTCCATGGCAAGGTTTCCATGAACATGTGTATCATTCCATGTCAAGGTCCAAGAGTGTGTATCTGTTCGATTCTGGAAAACTTAAAAGTTACTTTCAGTCGATGAATGGGTTTCTCAACTGGCAGTATGCTCACTAATAGTTACTTTCACTATCCATGCTTAATTTTGCGTGTCTAGTTCTAATTCTGAACCTAGGATCTAACTAGTTTTTATATAAATATTAAATGCATTAGGTGAGTATAACAGTAAGCGACATTAGTGTATATCTCTTCATGATTAATTCATAAACTCAAGGTCCCGGATTTTGATAGAATTTCTAGAAATTGTAATAACTCATTTAATTAGACCTTTATTGTAATAACCTAGACTACTGCATTACACAGTTTCATATCACATTACCAAACTCTCTATTCAAGACTAGGTTACTTAAAATTCTTATTCTTAGGAAAGATCTGTGTGAACAAATTTATGACTGAAGAAAAGAGATAACAAAATCTTTCGATCATGTAGTAGCTCATAAAGATAGAATTACCAAAATTAAAATCAGACCATCGAAAAGCAAATTTGCTTTAAATGCCTCAATGTTATGCCTATTTTAGTTCTGCAATTTCATGAAACATGAACATACATCTAATATATGTAAATGTACAGACTTATTTAAACATAAAAAATCAGGTATGTTCTTATATGGTACATAGGGTTTTGGAGAGAAAAACATCACTTTAATGCATCAAGTATACAGTGATAACTCAAGGGGGCTAAAAGAAACACCTTTACGCTGTGTTTGGTTCAATGGAGGGGAGGGAAGGGGAGGAATTTTAATAGAGGGAGGGGAGGGGAGGGGAGGGGAGGGATATAATATTAATTCTATTTGGTTGAAGGAAGGGAGGGGAGAGGAATTAACTCATTTTTATGTTTGGTACAGGAGGGGAAGGGAGGGGTTTATAATTAAAATTATATATAAGTCCTTTGGAATATATGTAAGTGTTAAGTAGGTGTAGGGTCATTTTTGTCAATAAAATTTCTCCCCTCCAAAAAACCCCAAATTAGGAGGAAACAAAATAAGACTCATAAGGGATTTTGGTCCCCTTCATTTCCCTCCCCTCCCCTCTTAAAATATGAACCAAACACATTTTTTATTTTAGAAACCCTCCCCTCCCCTCTATTTTCTTCCAACCAAATATGGGCTTAATCTCGTACTATAATTCTCGCCAACTGAAGATCTTAACCCTTCCAAATCCTGCACTTCAGCTGGAAAATCCAAGTTCATTTTTTAGATAAAAAAATAACTAATAATTTGTTAGAAGCTATTAAAGTTATATATACTATAATTCGTCGTACTACTACAAGACCAATCTTACTTTCTGGTGAAAAATCTTACTTCTTCGAAAGATCTTCAGTCGTAGAAAATCGCCTATTTAAAAACTATATTATTATTCATTTTAGTGAACTCGGGTATTACTTTGGATCTTATTTGACCACAATAACTCTTGAGTAATAATTTAAAATAGGCCATAATCAAATGTTAATCTAAAATAATTAAAAACATCATTAATACAATTAAATCTTTAAAATTAACAAAGGTTAAATAATACACAAATAAAATTCACAAAATAATATACCCCGATAGTTTTTTTTGTAGGTAACTATAATAAAAAATTCTCCTCAGTGGGATTCGAACATGTGACCAAATGAATAATTATCCCCTATTTAGCAATTGAGCCAACCCTTGCGGACCCATATAGTTAAAATATATTAAACATTTGTAATCAGTTTCATAAATATGTGATAGGTTTAAAGAAATATTTGGGCAAATTTTAACATCCAAATCAATCAAAATCTTATTTATATACAGATACATGTATAATCGAACAATATTATGGGCTAATTCAAAAAAAAATACATGAATTTAGTCAGTTCAACTAAACACGATTAAAAGCTACCTTTAATTTGAAGCCCTGATTGAACCCATACTCTAATAAGTTTTGGTTTACTGCGTTTTGCTCTAATGGATTTTAGGGTGAGAGACTGTGAGAAAGCAATGCGAGTAGACGAGGGAGAGAGAAGAGAGATGAGCAAGAGATGTCTTGAAGTCTAAGCGAGGTAAGGTATGAGATTTTGATTTTATATATAAAAATTTGTTTTAATATAATAAAATTTTGTACAAAAATTGTTTAGTGCAAAATTTCACAAGCCCGCCTAAGAAAATATTAATAGCCCGCCTGAAATTTCGGTCAAAAACTAAAAGTGTAAATTTTATTGTAACACTTTTGTGAAAGTATTGCAATTGTTCAATTGTTTTTTACCGTATCAAAATATTTCTTTGCTTGCAACACTTTCTTATTTTATATAACATTTTTCAACAATGTTATAACGGGTCGGCGAGTTTCTTGTCTGTACCAATATTTTATGCAACACAAGAGCATTATGGGCTTGCAATAGCCATATATAATGTAGTGTAGATTCAATGTATAAGTCACCTTCCCAATCCTCTTGCTGATTAAATAAGGGTCATAGTATTTTGTTGTCAGATTCTGATTAGATCTTGCGAATACTGAGGTCTGTCTGTAAGGATGCAACTCTAGGTACACACACTCCCCTACTTTAAACTGCCCGTCACTTCTCCTTGCATCAGAATGTTGTTTCATTCTTTTATGCGCCTTAAAGAGATCATGTTTTAGTATGTTGATAATTTGCTCTCTAATTTGCAAACTTCTATCTACTACATCCTGAGAACTAGAATCAGCTATATATGGCCCGTGGATTGGTGGAGGTTAACCATACATTATCTGTAACACCCTCCAAATCCGGGGTATAGATTTGGGGCATTATTAATCTTAACTACTCACTAAACCTGCATAAGTGGAATATAAATATAATAATTACCCCGAACTACTGCTACTCAGGATCTTTTAAGGTTAAGAGTTGAAAACAAGAACGACACACTAACTTTATTACAAACCAGTTTAAAAATAATCTGTCTCAAGAGATCTCTTTATTACAAAACTTTATTCTATCTACATTTCTCATCAAACAATTTTTATTCAAACCAACACTACTACTTATCCTGTTACACCTGATCTAGTAACTCAAAGCTCTTTTCTGGGATAGGGTTGAATACTCTTGGTATAAGAGGGTCCCGCTGCTTGACTCGCTTCTTGACTATGCGGGTTCTGATGGGTTTCATTCTCTACCATGACTGAAAAACATTGGGAATAACAATAAAAGGAGGTGAGCCAAAATTGCACAACAAGCCTGCAACAATATATGTAGTATCAAGAGAAAATAAATGAATCGAATTCTGATGGTTTGAACAACCATTTGTATCTGTATGGAATAATAAATTGTCATTACTGGCGAGTGCCAAATGAATGAGACTGGAAACAAGAACTAACTATGCACTATAACATGCTGATCAGTCAGGATACAGTGCGGATCTATACCCAACTGCATAGACCCAACCAACATAAGGAGTATTCAAGCAACTATGGCCTATTAATTAATGGTCTGGGTAAAACCCAGTCTATATCGTAACCATCCAGTCCAAAGCTGAGCAACCAGAATAATCGGAATGCTTTCGATGTATCCCAACATCAGGATATATCATAATATGTATAACAAGGGTGAAAAGATTAGAATATGAATAGAGGATTCAATAAATTGGGAGAAATCAAGAATGGAAATGAAATAGAAACAAGAATCAATAATTGTTTATCAGTGTATATGAACAAGAATTATCAATGTGTAATTGATATGGAAAGTGGGGTATATTTCACTATTCAGAACTTAAAATAGGGGAAAAACTTGTCTGGTGTACACTTAACCTCGTATGACTCACCGCTTTCCGTCTCCTGCTTGATTCGCCTTGCAGATATATAATCTATCATGAAAAGATATTCGTTTAGATAACTTACTTTATACGCATATCTCGAATTGATACCACGTTGCCCTAATAGTCTACCCATTCGATTCCATCAGACTCGCTTATATAAATATATAATTATATAACACATAAGGTTCACATAATCATGTAAAGCACATAGCACATAAGACACATAATTAATATTAACCTCATAATTATTTTTAGAATCGATACTAGACTCATACCCATATTAACTAACCCTATTTGGTTTTATTTATAATTTTTCGGGATTTATTTGACTCGATTCTACCCATATTAGGGCCTATAAACCTTTAACTATCACAAGTCAACTTTCTTTCGGAAGAAATTATGATTTACAGTTATTTTTATTGGATTCGTTTCATTTTTCTGAGTCTAGGGGTCTTCGTTTCACTCAAATCGGACTAACGGTTTAATTACTATGAATTAAACAAGATTTAATTAATTAATAATTAATTATAAATGATTAATTATAATTAAATAATCCTTAATTATATTTTTAAATAATAATTTAATAATTATTATACTTTAAAATAATTAATCCCTAATTATTACGATTAATTACAATTTATTACCATTATTTACAAATTATTATCACTCACTCGATTAGATCGATTATTTACAAATAACTAATCAATACAACTAACTAATACGCTATTTATCGAATAAATAATTATTATTCACACCTTAAACTAACTCAACGATCAACTACTCGTATAAATACGAGCTACTCGCATTCCTCGTATAATTATCGAATTATCACTGTTATTATTATAATTTATACGATTAATTAATCATTTATATTTAATTATTTATTACGAATAATTATTACGACAGTCTTCAAATAAATAATTATCTCTCAAATAATAATAATTTAACTCATCGTTCACTTACTCATATTATTAAACTAATTATCGAATCTTTAATCATATTATTCAATTATTTTTAATCCTTATTTATTAAGTAATTACCTAATTATTAATTAATAAATAAATAATAAATAATTAGATAAATAATTAAATAATTAATTAAATAACTAATTTCGAATTTCTAAATTAATAAAATAATTTAGAAATTATTAATAATAATTTTCAAAATTTAAATCTAATTTTTAATTAATTTTTAGAATTAATAAAATCTGATTTTGGATTTTATAAAATATAATCAAATAATTAAAAATCCAGAAACAGAAAACAGGTTAATGCATTCGGGTTTTAAAGATCAAACCCCTGTCGAATTCCGGGTTGAAGCCGGGTCGAACCCGGGTCCTCAAGAAGAGCCCAAAACCCGACGACGGTGGCCGGTTCCGGCGAGCTTTCCAGCGAGCCCTTTTCGAGGCCATCTCGATCGATTTCGACGGGGATCGACTCGTAACACTCCTGGGAATTCATCTACACCATCCACAACTCCTGCCCAGCCTCCTTCGATTCCACCGGCCAAAACCCGAAGTTTTTCAGCGGCGTCACCGGAAAATGACACCTCCTCCAAAAACACGATCAACCTTGACGATTAATATGTAAAATCGAAGATCCTGAGTTTTACAATCAATCCCAATACCCAACAACAATCAAAACAACACCAAAATCACAAAAAAACGAATTCAAAATTTCTAAAAACCCAAGAACTCGGGAACTACCTTCCCGGGGTTATACGAACCAATTAACCCTGCAAAATCATTCCTCAACTTGAAATAAAGCTATATAACTTATCAAAACAAACAAACGATTCTTAAATCACAACCGCCTAATTCAAGCATAAACCCTAAAAATCGAATTAAAAATCAAATCAACAAAACACCAAATTGATAGTATGAATAGAAAGTAGAGATCAAGAGGATTGTTTTGGTTACTCACATGATCAAATCAGACAACAAAATCACTTCCAAATCTAGGGATTAATTCTCTGATTGTTCTTCACCAACACAACCTATTTCTTGATTTTCTGAATTTTTTAATTATAATTAACTAATTAATTAATAATAAATCAGGTATTTATAGTACTGAAAATAATACCCCTAAATAAAATTAAGGGGCTAATTACATATCTAATAAAAATATTTGGCCCCAATTTTTATAATTTTTGGGTATTAATAATGAATTTTTAAATATCCAATAAATATAAAATAAATGCTAAAAATTCCCAAAAATTATGAATATTACAAAAATGCAAACAAAAATGATGTATGATAATTTCATGATCATATAAAAATAAAAATGTGATTTTTGTGGGGCTTTTGGTACCCGAAAGGGTCCGGAAACGTCATTTTTCACGAAAAAAGGTAAATTTGTAAAACGTCTAGGGGTTCAGAATAGCGATATGGTATAGGTCGTTTTTGGCAAAAATAGGGCCATTATTTTTGTTTGAAATAGGGGCTTTTAAAACACTGTTTAAGCTGTACGGGTTTTGGTATAAAACTTATAACTTACGATAAAACACTCAATAAATATCCAAAACACGTTCGGATCAAAACAGACAACACGTAGCACATAGCAATTAGGGTTCAACGACTCAACACAGTTAATCACATAATAATACATATAATTTATCTTTATTATGAAATAATACAAGCGTAATTTTCTCGGTTGTTGCATTATCTCATAAGGAGTGGATTTGATGGCATAGTGGAAATTTGTGTTGTGCCAGAATTCAGCTAGTGGCATCCATTTGGACCAATCATGTGGTAGGGTATGACATATATATCTTAGGAACCCTTCCAAATATCTGTTAAGTACCTCAGACTGACCATCTGTTTTGGGGATGATATGCATGTTAGTGTTTATTCCCTAGAGACAACACTATAATATTTTAGTTAAAGACATTTGGATTATTAAAGTTTATGTTCTACGATTATTCCTTTTATAACTTATTATGTCTTAATTTACTGCGATATAAATGTTAGATTAATAAATGTCCTTGGAATATGATATGAATTCCATATCTCTAAGTGCGTGACTTAAAAATGAGATTACGAGAATTGTATCAATATTCCTAAAGGTCCCTAGTCGAGTATTATTATTAAGGGACATTAATAATGCATTAAGACTGGTGTGTTTGTTGACTGATGATTATATCTCATTGATCATAGGTTTAGTGATACTAAAGTAAAAAAAGATGGGCAGATATAAATGTACATGGTGCTGGATAGACCCAATGTGAAATTCTACATGTTAGTTGTGCAATAAGTAATGTTTATTGTGATAATGACGTAATAGTCCTTAGACTTGAAATCATTATATTTTTATACGAGAATAAATGTACTTTGATTACATTAAAAATTACCTTTGACCGGGGAATGATAAAAATGTATTTCGGGTATATTATGAAACGTATGAGAAATATGAATGATATATAACGGGATTTAACCCTCCTAATTTTAGGTCTAATATTATTGGTCTTTTTTGTGAGCTAGACTATGAAATGCATGGTCACGCTCAAATGTTGATTTGATGTGATAGTCTACTCATTGATCAATGAAACCTGAATTATACTATGATGAGGATGATACATTACATGCCTCTAGTTTAATCTATAATATATGGTTAAAAGGATTATATTACATTGTATATTATTCACGAAAGGTTTAATCGATCACCGATTTAATTATTATTATGTGGGTAGCAATTATGTATTACTAGATGCTGCTCATTGTTTACGATTTTAAATCTGATTTAAAATTCGTTGCCAACGTAATAATAAGCTACAGAGTCACACACAATGAACGCTTGAAGGAGAAATAATTTAATTTAAATTAAGTAATTTCATTTTATTTATGATATTAATTAAGTATGGCTTAATTAATTAAATAAATAAATATGAGATATTACTTAAACTAATTCTGAAATAAGTTGTTAATTAATTAAGTGTGACTTAACTAAATAATAAATTGGGATTTCAGATTAGTATTAATTGTAATTAGATTATAATTAAAAAAACACATTCCTCTCTCTCTCTCTATATATAAACTCTTAAAGTTTCTTTAAGGTAAAGATTATTAATATGAATTAAATATCTATTTTCGCATGGATAATGCGTAGGGTTTCGATTTTATACTTGTTTTAATTTAATTTTAAATCATTTATATTGCGTTTATGTGCGCGAAACCCTTCAATGGAATCAGATCAATGGCATCAAAGCTACTTGCGACAGTGTTTAATTTGTTTATGTGTTTAACCGTTTTTGATATACAAGCATGTACGTGATTTGTCATGTTTTGATGTTGATATAATATGTTTGTATATATATGGTTTGAATATACGATATTCATGTGAGTTATATAATCATATGATGATTATATAATTTGTATGTATACTGATATATATATATATATATGATTTATGTTTGTTCTTATTATGAGAATCGTATTAGATACGGATTCTGAATCAGATGTTGCAGATTCTCTGAAATCTGGGTCTAGTATCCGATTTTCGAGAACGAATACCCTATTCGATAGGAAATCGAGCGTCTGGAAAAAGGTGATAGCTAAAGATATCATCGACTCGTCTGTAAGGCATTTGACGTTGTTTACTGCCTGTAAACAGCGATTTTATATTTTCAGAATTTGATTCTGATTTTTTTGATTTTTTCCATATTTTATTTTTATGATTAGATCATAATGGGTATGATATGTTAAGATCAGATTATGTGTTTTAACATGTTCTTAAGTATTAATTGAGCATGGTGGATGGTTATGGCTTATGACTTTAGGTTAATGGTTTTGGTTTTTTTAAATACGGCTTGCATGTCGTTTGATCTTGTAATTATTCAATCTTGAATGTAACTCGAGCTCTTCTTGTAAGTTAATTAGATTAGATTTTATATTTTATTAATGTAATATAGATGAAGACTTAAAGATCAAGGAAGGACATTCCCACGGAGGCTATCTAAGGAAGCAATACAAGGAAGAGATAACTCAAGAAAATAAGACATGTAATAGTTAGCTATTGATTTTACCATATGAAACACGAAATAAAATACTAATCTTCTTTATTTCTGACATGGGGCGATTTTGTCAATAGCATGTTCATTGAACTTGTAAGGTTGTGGGTTTTAAGAGAGACCGTTATGACTCACTCACTACCTGCAAATCAAACCATTGCCGAGTATTGATTTGAAGTATTTTATTCAAGAAAAAATTAGGAATCTCTTTATAATGTGATCATGATCATTTCAATATTAACAAAACCACAAAATTAATATTAAGTTGATCAGATGCCTTCCAAAGAGTTCAATGTGTTAACCCTAGATGAATAAGGAGTGGGTTCGCCAAAGCGAAGTACTCCCATCTATCGTGGGAGATGTGTTGAAGTATATTGATACTTTTTGACTATTGGGTTTGACTTAACTAAGTTACCACAATAGGATTGTAAATTTAGAGGCATGAAGTTTGATGAGATTTATTAGATAAATATGAACAAATGTTATTCCACCAAGCTATCCAAAAGTTATATTATTGATATAATTGACATATGTTGTCTATCTAAATGATTATGTATTAGGAAAAAAGCCAAAGTTGACCTAACACATGGTGAAATATGGATCTTGGCTCACTAGAAATGATATAAAAGATATTCCTTACGAATTAATAGTTAGGTTTATTGATTTGATAAAAATAGTGGGAGATTGATAGGTGGAATTAATATCCACTTGGAACGCTTCATATCGGCTTATGTTGGATGTTTTGGACTCAAGTATGTGGTGTTTTTAATATGTTTTATGTTTAGTTGTTACAGGGCACTAGTCAGGAGGAGGAATTGAGTTTTACAATGATTTTATGCTAATAAGAGGTTAGGAATGGAGTCTCGGAAGATCGCACGAAGAAAGGAGCACAAAATAACAAAAATTAGAGTTTTTGTCAGAAGGCAGGCACGCCCGCGCCTGAAGCAGGGCGGCCGCGCCAGGTGTTCCAGCAAGGCAGCGCGCCCGCGGCAGTCTGTTTCTGCAGAATCCTGTTTTTATTACGATTCTAATTTTCGGAGAGTCCAGATCAACTTTAAGAAGACCTAGAGCACACGAGACTGCTAAGGAGAAGAAGAATTAGTTTCATACTTTTTTATTATTCGATTTAGGCGATACTTTTGGATGCTTATTTTTTCTTTGTTCTAAACCCTATTACTTTTATATTCTATCATAGTATTCTGAACTTAATTATTATCATATTTTCATTGGAACCCATGGTGATAATTTGTTCGATCATGAAGTAATCGTTGTCATGGAGTTCTAGTGGATTTACTTAAGGATTTCAATAGTTGATTGTCTAAATCTTTAGTTTGTGGTGATTTTGATTTCCTAGTTTGGTTGTGCTTATTTGTCTTTGATGTGTAGCCAACATCTAAGATTGTTTGTTAATCTCTATTGAAGCGACAGTGAATATAGAGGTTTAGAACTTGCCATGCTAGCATAGGTTTATGTATGAATTGACATGCATAATTCGTAGTATAATTTTAACCATCTTACACACCCTATGTAATCATAATAGATAACTTGCTCTTCAACCGTTATGTTTTCAAATCTTATAGACATATAGGGTCTAAGCATAATTGGTGTCTACTTAACTTCTATCTTGTGGATGCTTAGTAGTTGGGTATACGTATATCAAAGATAGCGTATACTAGTTTCATGTTATCTGATTAGTTATCATAACCATCTCATACTATTGATAAGAACATAAACTTTGAATGAAATATTTAATGAAGTTAGAATCCTATGTTTTATTCTCATATAAGTAATTCACTTTTAATCTCTTAGTTAATGCATGCTAGTATAATCTCTTAAGTAGTTAATTAACTCAAAGTTACTTGTCTTAGTTGTGAACAATAATCTTACATTGTTGCATAAGTGCATAATCTGAACTTAACCTAAACCAGTCTCTATGGGAATGAACTCGACTTAAATCTTATACTACTTATGATCACGTACGCTTGCATGTATTTTCGCGTGTGTTTTAGTGCGAACAAGTTTTTGGCACCACTGTCGGGGATCAATGTTAAATTTTAGTTTATGTGTTTGACATCAGTGGTCATTAAAGATCACTAGCTCGGATTATTTTACTTATAAGGTTACTTTGTTGTGTTTCAGGTACCCTAGAGGGCATGTATGCGAACACGTTCTCAATCTCGTAAGAAAACAATTGAATGAGATAAAATAGTTGAAGAATTGGAAGAAGAGGTTTTTGAAGAAGTTGAAAAAGTTGAAGAAGAAGTGATCATTATAATGGGAGAACCAGCAGCAGCAATGAAAGCGTTGATTGATTATTCTCAACCAAAGATCAATGACATTCAATCTAGCATTATCAGGCCAGCTATTGTAGCTAATACCTTTGAGATCAAGCCTAGCACGATTCATATGGTACAAAACTCAGTCCAGTTTGGGGGTTCTCCAACCGAAGATCCCAATATGCACATTAGGGATTTCATCGAGATCTGTGACACCTTCAAATTCAATAATGTTTTGAAAGATGCTGTAAAACGGAGACTTTTCACATTCTCTCTGAGAGATAAAGCTAAGAGCTAGTTGCACTCTCTATTACCAGGTTCTATTGCGACATGGGAGGATCTTGCTCAAAAGTTTCTTACTATATTCCTCCCTATGGGAAAGCAGCTGCAATCAGGAATGCTCTTACTCAATTTGCACATCAATCGGGTAAATCTTTATGTGAAGCTTGGGACCGCTACAAGGAGATGCTTAGGAAGTGTCCTCATCATGGAATACCTGATTAGATGGTGATCAACTGCTTCTATAATAGGTTGGGAGCACAATCAAGACCTATGCTCGACGCATCATCTGGTGGAGCTTTATGGGCTAAGAATTATGAGGAAGCTTATGAGTTGATTGAGATGATGGTTGCGAATATCAGAATCAAACTCAAAGGCTACCACAAGGTAAGGTAGCAGGAATTCTGGAGGTGGATACAGCTACAGCTATCGCTACTCAGCTAAAGGCGTTAACTATGAAGGTTGATTCTCTGACCAACTATGGTGTTCAACTGATAATGAGTATTTGTTAGCTTTATGTTGGATCGCATGTGACGGAGCACTGTGCTATATCTAGTGTATCAGCTCAGTTTGTGAGCAACTTTCAGAGGTCACAGTAGCCTGTTCCTGCTACTTATCATCCTAACAACCGCAACCATCCTAACTTTACCTAGAGCAATAATCAGGGTGGAATGCAACAGCCACAACAGCCTTATCAGCAGTTTGGAAACAAGCCTTTGAATCCTTCTGGTTTTCAACAATAGTATGCACCAAGACAATAATTTCAGCCACAGAGAGTGCAACAACAATCTCATGTAGGTGTCGGTCAATCTTCTAATGAAAAATCTGAATTGGAGAAGTTGAGGCTTATATGCAAAAGTCAAGAGATTTCTATCAAGACTTTGGAGAATCAAATAGGGCAGATTCCCAATGCCCTATTGAACCGACCTCAAAGAACTCTTCCAAGTGACATAGAGGCTAATCCAGGAAAAAGAGAAGTCAAAGAACAGCTTAAGGAAATAACCCTGAGGTCTTGAAAGGTCGTGAGCTCCCAAAATCATCAAGATGAAAGTGAAAATTTTGATGATTCTGCTGAGAAAAAGGATGGCGAAGCTGAACTGAGGAAGAATGCTATTGAAAAAACTCCTCCGGAGCAGAATACATGAGTCAAACAAGTCTATCTGCCACCTCCATATCCTAAAAGACTTCAGAAGCAGAAGTTCGACAAGCAATTTTCTAAGTTTTTGGAGGTTTTCAAGATGTTGGACATTAACATACCTTTTGCGGAAGCTCTAGAACAGATGCCGGGCTATGCTAAGTTCATGTAGGGTATTCTATCTCGGAAGCTAAAGCTTCAGGAGTTGGAAACCGTTGCTCTAACGGAAGAGTACAGTGCTGTGCTGCAACAAAAACTCCCTCCTAAACTTAAAGATCCAGGAATCTTCACGATGCATTGCACCATTGGAAACGTATCTTTCGAAAAGTGTTTATGTGACTTAGGAGCTAGCATCAATCTCATGCCCTTATATATCTTCAAAAAACATGGTATGCCTGATCCAAAACCGGTAAACATGTCTTTAGAACTGGCTGACCGTTCCATCACTTATCCGCGAGGTGTAGTGGAGGATACCTTGGTCAAGGTGGATAAACTCATCTTCCCTGCTTATTTTGTTATTCTGGACTTCGAGAAAGATAAGAAGATTCACATTATCTTGGGGAGACCATTCTTAGCTACAGGCCAAACTCTGATCGATGTGCAAAAGGGTGAGCTTACAATGAGAGTTCAGGGTCAGGATGTGACTTTCAATGTCTTCAATGCAATGAAATTCCCTACTGATGAAGAGGAATGCTTTAAAGTAGAGTTGGTCGACTCTATAGTTCGGAGCTTGATCAAATGCTAAGGGTCGATGCCTTAGAGAGAGCCTTAACTTGGGAATCTGATAGTGAAGATGAAGAAGGGGAAGAGCAGCTGCAGTATTTGAATGCTTCTCAATGAAAAAGAAGATTGGATTTACCATTCGAGTCTCTTGGTTTATCAGAGTTGAAAAATTCTCAGGAGCGTCTTAAGCCATCTATTGAGGAAGCTCCCACACTCGAGCTAAAACCACTGCCTGATCACTTGAGGTATGCTTGTTTTAGGTGATGCATCTACTTTGCCTGTTATTATTTCATCTGACCTTTCAGGTAGTGACGAAGACAAGCTCTTGAGAATTATGAGAGAATTCAAATCAGCAATTGGATGGACTATAGTAGATCAAGGGAATCAGCCCTTCTTATTGTATACATAAAATTCTACTTGAGGAAGGAAGTAAGCCAACTTTTGAGCAAAAGAGAAGACTCAATCCTATCATGAAGGAAGTAGTGAAGAAGGAAATTCTTAAATGGTTGGATGCATGGATCATCTATCCTATTTTTAACAGTTCATGGGTAAGCCCGATGCAGTGTGTGCCTAAGAAAGGAGGCATTACAGTTGTTTCTAATGAAAAGAATGAGCTCATTCCTACTCAGACAGTCACAGGGTGGAGAGTATGCATGGACTATAGGAAGATGAATAAAGCCACCAGGAAGAATCACTTCCCTCTTCCATTCATTGATCAAATGCTTGATAGGTTGGCTGGTCATGAGTGTTATTGTCTTTTGGATGGGTATTCGGGCTATAATCAGATTTGCATTGCCCCAGAAGATCAAGAGAAGACCACTTTTACTTGTCCTTTTGGCACTTTCGCGTTCCTTCGAGTTTCTTTCGGACTTTGTGGTGCACCTGCTACTTTTCAAAGATGCATGATGTCCATATTCTCTTATATGATTGGCACTAATGTGGAGGTGTTTATGGATGACTTCTCTGTGTTCGGGACTTCGTATGACGAGTGCTTACATAATCTTGGTTTGGTGCTGAAAAGATGTGTTGAGACCAATCTGGTGCTCAACTGGGAAAAATTTCACTTCATGGTGCAAAAGGGTGTCATTCTTGGGCACAAGGTGTCTAGCAATGGGCTTGAAGTTGATAAGGCCAAGATAAAGGGTTATTGAAAACCTTCCTCTACCAATCTTAGTTAAAGGAGTCCGCAGTTTTCTTGGTCATGCGGGTTTCAATCGGCGATTCATCAAAGACTGTTCCTAAATCTCTAAACCCTTGTGCAATCTGTTAGAGAAGGATGTCTCTTTCAAATTCAATGAAGAATGTCTAGCTGCTTTTGAGAGCTTGAAAAAGAGTTTGACTACATCACCTGTTATTACTGCACTTGATTGGAATGAGCCATTCGAGATGATGTGTGATGCTAGTGACTATGTAGTTGGAGCAGTTCTTGGCCATAGAAAGCAGAAAATATTCCATGTGGTTTACCATGCTAGTAAATCCCTTAATGGTGCTCAGCTGAATTACACTACTACCGAGAAGGAGCTTTTAGCAATTGTCTATGGTGTCGAGAAACTCCGTTCTTACTTGGGACAAAAGTGACAATTTTCACTGATCATGCTGCTATTCGATATCTGGTCTCGAAGAAATATTCAAAACCTCGATTGATTCGATGAATTCTATTGCTTCAGGAATTCGAGCTAGAAATCAAAGACAAAAAAGGTACAGAAAACCAAGGAGCGGATCATCTCTCACGACTGGAAGATCAAGGCAATGCTTCCCAAGATAAGACGTTAATCAATGAATCTTTTCCTGATGAGCAACTTTTTGTGGTGCAAGAAGAAGAACCATGGTTTGCAGACATTGTGAACTATCTTGTGAATAATGTTATGCCCCCATAACTCTCTTATGCTCAAAGGAAGAAGTTTCTACATGAGGTGAAATGGTATCGATGGGATGAGCCATCCTTGTTTAGATAGGGAGCGGATCAGATTATCAGAAGACGCCTTCCGTATAGTGAGACGGAGGGTATTCTGCGAGATTTTCATTGTACTATGTATGGTGGTCATTATGGTGGAGAGAAGACAGCTGCTTGTATTCTCCAAGCGGGATTTTTCTGGAATACTTTGTTTAAGGATGCTCATCAGTTTGTGTCAAAATGTGATCGCTGTCAAAGAGTTGGAAATATGTCCAAAAGAGATGAGATGCCTCTCAATGTTCTTCTTGAAGTTGAAATTTTTGATATTTGGGGAATCGACTTCATGGGGCCATTTATCTTATAATGCAATAATCAGTATATTCTTTTCGTGGTGGATTATGTATCTAAATGGGTTGAGGTTAAAGCCTTGCCAACCAATGATGTGAAGGTGATGATAAATTTTCTTTGTAAGCAGATATTCACACGTTTCGGTACTCCAAGGGTTATAATCATTGATGAGGGATGGCATTTCTGCAATTGCAAGTTCACTGCGTTAATGGAAAGATATCAAGTGAATCATCATGTTGCCACAGCTTACCATCCTCAAACTAATGGGCAAGCTGAAGTGTCGAATCGTGAGATCAAGCGAATTTTGGAGAAAGAAGTGAGTCCATCAAGGAAGGATTGGTCGCTGAAGCTAGATGAAGTTGTATGGGCCTATAGAACAACATAGTAGACTCCTCTAGGAATGTTACCATTTTAGTTGGTGTATAAGAAGGCGTGTCATTTACATGCGAAGCTAGAGCATAGAGCGTTTTGGGCATTGAAGAATATGAATCTGGAGATGGCAGCTGCTGGAAAGAAAAGAATGCTTCAACTTAATGAAATCGATAAGTTCCGACTACAGGCTTATGAGAACAACAAGTTAAACAAGGAAAAGGTCAAGAGATGGGATGATAGGAGGTTGGTGCGCAAGTCATTTGTGTCTGGTCAGCAAGTTCTATTGTTCAACGCTCATCTCCGGCTTTTTCCAGGAAAGCTTAAGTCAAGGTGGTCAGGTCCGTTCATTATCAAAGCTGTATTTCTACATGGAGCTGTGGAGATTTTTGATAAGCATCCGAACCAAGCGTTCAAGGTAAATGGTCAGAGGTTGAACTATTACTATGGCGATATGGTGAACCTTGAGGTGGTGAGCGTCGTTCTTTCGACAACTTGATTCGAAGATTCACGTCAAGCTAGCAACGTAAACCAAGCGCTTCGTGGAAGACACCCATGTTTGTTGTATAGTAGCTTCGACAAGAAAAAAAAATCTGAAATTTTCCAGAAGCACGGCGCGCCCGCGCTGGAAGCGGAGCGACCGCGCGTAATTCTCCAGAAACACGGCGCGCCCGTGCTGGAAGCGGGGCGGCCGCGCGACCCTCTTGGAAAAAAATAAAAAATAGAAAAAATTAGAACAAAACCACTCCCTACCCGAAAATTAACCTATTTCTACCCTAATTCTCTAAACACTTCTAGACCCTACCCATCCATTTACCTATCCTATATATACATCTTCTCTCATTATACATACATCTTCTATATTCTCCAAACCCTAGCTTCTCCTATACACTACTCACACCCTAATATCTATTCTACTGTTGTGATGGCACCCAAAAGAGTGAGGGCCACTGGGAGTACTCATCCCTCGGCTACCGAGGATTCTAGCATGGGTGGCACGGTGAACAGATTTTCTTCTCTGGAGGCACAAGCAGAGTTTACTAGGCTGATGTCTAAGTCGATTGCAAAGGAGAGGGGTTTCTTTCCCACGACGAGGGATGGAAAGCTTTTGGAGATTATTATTGAGTTAGGATGGCTGAATTTCTGTGAGACACCCGTTCCAGTCCCGATGAGCATTGTGCGGGAATTTTATGCAAATGCTAAGGCAGATATGAATGGGTTTTCTATGGTTCGTGGGTTGACGGGTTATTATACTCCAGAGGCTATTCGTAGGGTTATCAATCAACCTGCAAGGAAGCCTACTGCTGAGGATTAGGTGCAAAAGACTAAGGAGGATTTTGATCTGGATTATATTGTGGCTGAGATATGTATTCCTGGGACAGAGTGGAACTGTAAGGCGGGCGCGAATGAGCCGCTTACTTTTCCTTCTTTATGTATGAACAGGTATGTTAGGGCATGTAACCTGTTTGTGTGTGTAAATATCATTCCATCTTCGCACTCGCACGAGGTTACTGTAGATCGTGCTATTTTGCTATTGGGGATTCTGAATGAAGAGTATGTGGATCTCGGTTTTGTGATTCATCAGTGCATGCTGCATTTTATGCGAGGGGGGACCACGGCGGCGATTCCTCATGCCTCAATTATTACAAGGTTGTGCACCGCAGTTGGTGTTAGGTGGCCCGAGCATAAGCAGCTATAGATACCGAGTGCTCCCATTGATAGCTCGGTGATACAGCAGCTGAAGGAGTGGTATAACGGGAAGTCCGACGAGAAGGGTTTGGGCTACACATATGATCATTTCCCGGGTGGCCAGCCAGCTGATCAGACTTATGTAGGGGTTCTTCTCAGGCACGTCAGGCAGCCATTAGAGCCTCTTGTGGAGCCACTCGATCTTCTCATGCTCAACAGGCAGGGGACAGTTCTGGACTTGGAGATGCGCAGTACAGGCGATTGGCTAGGTGCATGGATGGGATGCACAACATGTATAGTCCTTTTGCAGCGGATTTGACATAGGCTTTGGGTAATGCTTTCCGAGCCACTAGTGTCGAGGTCGATTGGCCTGTTTTTGGAGCTGATTCCGTGTACCCGCCACCTGATACTCCACCCGAGGAGGGTGATCCTATCGATGACTAGGTATGCCTTGAATCCTTATTATTACCTTTAATGAGGACATTAAAGATTTTAAGTTTGGGGGTGATAATGTAAGAATTAGTTGTGTGTTGAGTCCCTGTAGATTTATATTGCATGTTTAGGTAGTTCATTCATATTTTTGCATGATTTTTCATATAGTGTTTGCATTTTTGTTTTGCATATTTGTTCGTATTTGTATGTGAGTCCATGTAGTTGCATTTGCTGCATATAACATGATCCCTTAGGTTGAGTTGTTTCTGATTGGTATGTTGGTGTTAATTGGAGTGTAGTGATGTCGAATAGAGGATGATTAAGTCCTAATGAATTGATTTGCATGCTCAGAAACAAAAAAAAATTCCCACAAGTCTTATAGGTTGTTTTTGAACTAGATCATGATCATACTTGCTTGTTGTTAAAATTTAATCATTTGGCTATATTTAAAATTTGTTATATTCCCATAATGACGTAAGAACACTGATTTTTATACTGGGGAAAAATTTGGATATCATTGCTTATTGTGAATAAAGCTAGGCGTCAAATGGCTAGTAGCCAGCTCATATTTTATGAGTAGTCTAGGGTTGAATGAGATGGAGCAAAAACACTCATTTAGAAATCATTAAAGAAAAAAGAAAAAGAAAAAGAAAGGAAGAAAAAGAAAAAAAAGAAAAAAAGTGTTGTTATGTGTTTATGCGTAATTGATCACGAGTGAGCTCTTTAGCTACCGCAGCGACAGGATGTGGCATGGCGAACACCGGTAGGAGAGCAGGGCATGAATCAGATAATGGTCCTCCGACTGAATGCTCCGATTGATCTGACGATACCAGAATAAAATAGTATGCCATCGTTGCTATATGAAAATCACGTCTCCAGATAAGAATCTCGAATCTCATCACGAATCATACCAAAACCTATTATACAGTCACACTCAACCTCTCGATGTCCTATTTTTTTCTATTTCTTAATCCTAAGCCTAACCTTCTATCCATTCCTGAAAATCTAGGCTTGTTTCAGTGACTTATAACCTGTGGCTCTGATGCCAAACTGTAACGCCCTCCAAACCCGAGTCAGAAGTTTGGGGTTCACAATACACACCCAATATATAAACCTTTATATAAAATATTCTATGCATTAATCCTTCTTTACACAACCACGGATCGCAACAGGTTAGAGTATGAAAACAAGCCACAACCTTAACTTTTATTACATCGTACCAAATCCCATCTAGTTCAACTTACAATTGATAATGATATCGTTCTCACAATCTTACATAACTCATTTACAATATAAAGCTCCTTCTAGCTCGATCCAACTTAACCGGGAACCCTAGCTCGCACACTGGACAGGGAATCCTCGTTACCAACAATTTCTTTTTCAACTATTGAAAACTAAAAAGATTCGTAAGAGTGAGCCAACTAGCTCAGCAAGTCATAATAGCAATAACTGAGGTTAAACAATAACCAGTTGAAATGATTCAGAAGAATCAAGTTTCTGAATAAGCAATGATTAGAATTGGATATTCACTTTTCATTTAAAAAAAGACCACGAATCTGGTCCACATTTATAAAATCATCAAATTCTAAAACAATTCAATATGATAACCAATGTAATTTAATAAGCTGAATCATAAAAAACATTTATCTTGAAGCATAGGGTGATTCATAATACCATGAAGGTATAACAAGGAATTAAAAAAGAATGGCTTTCAATCAAGGAAAGATTCAGAAATTAGAAGACCAAGGGTTCAAGGGTTCTAAGGATTGGTCTTCTGTTAAACAAGGAATAAGGGTTAGTATGTCAAACAATTCAATATCAGAAATCAGTATGTGGTAGATATGTATTTGTGGAGTAGTATCGTATGTGTCTGGCTCGTATCTGAGAATTCAGCAATCAATGGTTTATGAAGAATAGGGCTTATGGCTCAAGATCAATAATAATCAGGGTTCAAGGTTGAATAGTTTAAAGCGCTTGCAATATAAAGCAAGATTTATTTTGAATACTAGCAACATGTTTTGAAAAAGTTTGAAAATATTTGCAATATATCTTGAAGAAGGTTCAGAAGTACTTGCCTTATCATAGATGATTTCCAACTTTACTTGTATTCATATCACAGTTTTACTCATCAATCACTTTTCTTCTCTTTCTATGTCTTGCTTCTATTTATCCATCACTTGCCTTCTCTTTCTACGCTTCCGTTCTATTTACGGATCACCGGCTTTATTTCATATGCCTCATTTACACTACTAGGCATCACAAGTATCTATTAATACTCAATCTCGTATCATTCTAATCATCACATAGACGTCGTAAACTTTTATCCACCCTTCGTTTTACCCAAATCTGATTTACGGATTGAAAGTTATGACTAAAACAGTCAAACAATAACCACATAGGCATATAACAAATCAATCAGATCACCCGTATCACATAACATACAGGATATTCGATCAAAATAATTTTTCAAAGAAGATTCGGGGTTGAAATGATTTCCCAGGTATTTAATACGAAATTTTGAACATTTTTCGGAATTAAAACGGGTCTCCGAATCATTTTATAATTAAATAAAAGGGTTCCAACACCCGAATCTGACTTTAAAATAATTTTATAATAATTATCGAGCCTTGAAAATAATTTTAAATAATATTTTAAAACTTGAAACTATTTTTCAGGATTTTTAAATTAATTTTAAATAATTAAATCTAATTATTAAATCAATTAAAATTAATTAATAATTAATTAAATTAATTAATCAATTAATATTAAATTAATCGATTAATTAAAATAATTAAAAACTAATTAAAATTAATTAATAAAATAAATCAAATTTATTTCTACATAAATAAATAATTAAAACAATTTTCTGAATTTAAAATAATTAAATAAGCATTTTTCTGATTTTTAAAATAACAGAAATATCATATTTAAAATATTTTTAAACAGCAACCAAATTTTTATAAATTTTAAAATCTGTGTATTAAATATATAATATCAAGAAAACTACCGGGGGATAAATTGAAATTTTGCAACCCCGGTTATCGTTTCCGGCGACTCGCCGGCAACCATGGAGCTTTTCCGGCAGCCGGAAAACGCCCAGAAATATGTCAAAGTTACGGGGTTTGTTTCCCCTTGTCCTCAGTAGCATAACCATGTGATTTATTCGAGCAAAACCTTGTTAATCCCTCTAGGAACTCCGGTTGAAATTCCCGACGCCGCCGCCAATACCAGGTTCCGCCGACTCGAAATCGAAGGCTAGAATACGAACAAGTTACATGTTTTAAAACCCTAATTTCAGTTTTACAGAATCAAACATCGATTTCTCTATGTTATTGAACTCTATTTTTGACATATAATATACCAAATTGACCAGAAAAATATTATCTACATGATGGAATCATCAAATTATATCAACAACATCAAGAATAAAAATTCCTAATTTAATCCATAATTAATTCGAATTAAAACAATTAAATAGGAAAAATACCTTGATTTCTGCACTTGAATAGATAGTGGATTTAGAAAGAGTTTTTCAAGAGCTTCGATTCGATATATTGCACGCTTGAATCGGAGTTCGATAACGCCTTCGTTTGTGCGTTTAATTATGAAGAACGTGACGTTTTTAGGGGTTTTCTCTGTAAATTCTATATTACTACTGATCAATTATGATTACACGTATAAAATGAAATAATAAAAGGGATATATATATATATTTATGGAATATTGGTTCGTGTTGGAACATTTTGGATCGATAAATTTGTTATTTAGCCGCTAAGTAACTGCAAGAACGATCCGATTTGATACTTGTATTGGATAATTATCCAGACCGGACTTTTTATAAAACACTTTATACAAAAATAATGTAATAATATCCCGTCTTTCGATAAAACGGGTTTTGTTGATTCACCGAAATGATTATTGTATTGAAAATTGTACGCCGGGACGCGTACCGGTCAAACCGTAATCCGGATCGAAAAAGTCAAAACACGGAAAATGTCCGAAATTACCAGATTAGGTTAGGAAAGAGTTTTTGGAAGAGTTTCGGGTTGTAAAAACGTAAAAACGGTTGAAGTTGGACGATTCCCGGCTTTATAAAATGATTTTGTAATTATTCAGAAAATAATTAATAAATTCTTAAATTAATATAAAATCATATAACACTATAACAATTATCAGAAAAATACCTTAATTATCTATATTTTATTTTGGACATAATAAAATTAACACACCTAGACTTTACCACATATCAACATCCACATAACAACACCAATTGTCAAATAATTCACCAAAAATCATATAATAATCATTTATCGATAAAATAATTACACGCTATGTCCCGGATATTACAAAAAGTTGTAAGGTCGAAGGGTCAACCTGAGAAAATTGAAGTGAGATACTTGAATATATCATTATCTGATCCTTAGTGTGATTCTGAGGACAAAATCATTTTAAGAGGGGAAGGATGTAATATCAGGGATATTGCGTGTAATTATTTTTATCAATAAATGATTTATATGTGATTATTATGTAATTTTTGGTGAAGAATATGATGATGGGTGTGGATATGTGGATGCTTATATGTGGTAAAGTATAAGTATGTTAATTTTATTATGACCAGAATAAAATATAGATAATTACGGTATTTTTCTGGTAATTTTTGGACTGTTATATGATTTTATATTGATTTCTGAATTTATTAATTATTTTCTGAATAATTACAAAATTATTTTATAAAGCCGGGAATCGTCCAACTTCAACCGTTTTTACAACCCTAAACTTTTTCGAAAACTCCTTCCTAACCCAATTTGGTAATTCCGGATATTTTCCGTGTTTTGACTTTTTCGATCCGGATTACGGTTTAGCCTGTGCGCGTCCCGGCGCAAGAATTTCGATACGATAATCATTTCGGTGAAACAACAAAACTCATATTCTCAAAAGACGGGATAATATTACATTATTTTCGTATAAAATGTTTTATAAGATGCCCGGTTTGGATAATTATCTAATACGGGTATCAAATCGGATCGTTTTTGCAGTTCCTTAGCGGCTAATTAACTAATTTATTGATACAAAACGATCCAAAATGAACCAATATTCCATAAATATATATAGCCCTTTTATTATTTCATTTTATTCGTATAATCATAATCGCTCAGTAAAAATATAGAAAATACAGAGGAAAACTCCTAAAAATGTTACGTTCTTGAGAATCAAACGCACGAACGAAGGCGTTATCGAACTCCGATTCAAGCGTGCAATATATCAAAACGAAACTCTCGAAACACTCTTTCATAATCAATCATCCATTTCAGTACAGAAATCAAGGTGATTTTCTTATTTAATTATTTAAATTCAAATTATTTAATAATTACAAATAGGAATTTTTATTCTTGATGTGGTTTATGTGATTTGATCGTTGTATGTTATAGAGAATTAAATTCTGAGCATTTTGATATATCATATGCTTGATTTGAGATTCAATAAAGTGTTTAATTAAGGTTGATTTTCGAATTTAGAATATTATGGTTTAATGTTTTGAATAATTTCAATTCGAATTTGGGGTTTTGCTTTCTGTGGATTCTGGATTGATTTTGGATACTCTGTTAGATTGTATGTATTTTTAGCTTCATTTTCGTGTATATAACCTTGAGTTTGGTTGAGAAATCGTGATTTCCGATGCTTCGCCGGAAAAGCTCAGAACCGGCCGGCTATAATGGCGATTCGCTGGGGAAGTCGAACCACGAGTCCTCTATGGTTATGATTGAACTATTTACGACTCTGGATCAATGGGGATTCGATTGGGCACAAGAACAGATGAAAACCACTGAGTTTCATGCTGGAATCGAGTCGCCGGAAGTCCGGTTGGACCGCCGGAATCTGGGTTCATTCCAGAAACCGGCTGGTTTCAACCCGGACTCGGTGACATTCTTGATAACCCGTTTGGGTTATTTAGTTGACCCGGTTTCAATCTTGTTTAACCCTGATTCAAAAATCAAAAATTGTTTCCATAATTTTCTTTTTAAAATAATTCAAAATTTTGTTTTTAATTTTTAAAATTCTTTTATTTATTTATTTTCAAAATTCATTATTTAATTTCTGAATTTTTTTAATTTAAAAATAAATCTTAATTATTTAATTAATTATTTAATTATTCAATTAATTTAAATATTAATTGATTAATTAATTTAATTAGTTATTAATTAATTTTAATTACTTTAATAATTAGATTTAATTATTTATTATTGATTTATAATTCCGAAAAATAGTTTCGAGCTTTAAAATATTATTTTAAATTATTTTCAAGGCTCGATAATTATTATGAAATCATTTTAAAGTCAAATTCGGGTGTTCAAACTCTATTATTTAATTATAAAATGATTCGGAGACCTATTTTAATTTCGAAAAATGTTCAAAAATTTGTATTAAATACCTGGAAAATCATTTTAACCCCGAATCTTCTTTAAAAAATTATTTTGATTGAATATCATGTATGCTATGTGCTACGTGCTATCTGATTGATGTGTTATATGCCTATGTGGCTATTGTTTGACTGTTTTAGTCATGACTTTCAATCCGTAAATCAGATTTGGGTAAAACGAAGGGTAGATAAAAGCTTGTGACGTCTATTTGACGATTAGAATGATATGAGATTGAGTATTGATAGATACTTTTGATGCCTAGCAGAGTAAGCGAGACATAGAAAAGAAAGCAAGTGATCGATGAATAGAAGCGAGGCATAGAAAAAGAAGGAAATTGATGGAAAAGTAAAACTGTTAGATGGGTACAAGTAAAGTTGGAAATCATCGATGAAAAGACAAGTACTTCTGAACCTTCTTCAAGATATATTGCAAATATTTTCAAACTTTTTCAGCTCATACTAGAGAAGCATCTTGAAATGACATGTAACTACACTCAACTTCCTTTGTTCAAACTTTAATCGGAGCATTTTACAATTTATCTACTGCTTACAGTCTTAATCATATTTAGAATATTTTGTTATCACGAAGATTAACCTGAATTTATGCATATAATTCTATTAGACATAAATTGGTGGAGATTGTTAGGAATATATTATGTGCTTGATGATAACTTGACAAAACACTTTAAGTAGATAAGTAAAATGATTTTTGTAGCCATCAAGTGATGAAGTAGCTTATGTCGAAATAATTCTGTAGCACATTCCTGTATATTGTAACATCTTAGAGGTTTAGAAATTGTTAGACATTCCAAGTCATGTTGACTACTAGTAAGATATGCAAAATAGGTTGGCTAATTGTAAATAGATGATGCCTTGTAATTCTGCATAAGTTAAAGAGTATCAACTTCTAAGGAAACACTATCAACGGATAAACTTTAAAGCACTCAATGGATGACTCAAAGCACTTTCAACGAATGATCCATAAGGGACTCAACAGATAATCCAAGCTGAGTATCAAAGGATAACAGATTCAAATGGAAGTTAAAAGCGACTAGACGGTCATATGGGTTGATTGTATATAAAAGGAATGTGGCAACCTATAATCACGTTTATGAAGATCAAGAAGCATTTTCATTTCCATGTAAAATGGGGACGTTCAAAGATGTTGTATCTATCTGGATTGCATGGGACAGAGAAATAAAGAAACATGTGATTAGACCTAGATAATAGATTTACGTTTCATCTTATTACACATGTAACTTAATGATATATAAACCAAGTGTAGCAAAGAGTTAATTATCAATTGACACAGTCAACACAAGCAAGAACAAGAGAGCATTTGTAAGCTGTATTTTTTAGCAATCTCAAGTTCAGTTTGTAAGAACTCTTGTAAGCAGCTGTGTGCTTTTGTAACACAAAGATCTTCTACATTTATATATATCTCTGGTGGAAATATCAACCCACCAGAAAGTTTTTAAACAACTTTTTTTATTTACTTTTTGTTTTAAATACTTGAATACTTCTTATCCGCACCTAGCTTATTGTTAGATATATATGAGATGTCATGTCTAATATGATTCATGTTTAGTTTTCAGATCTTAACAAACATGTCATATCAGGACTTACTAGAATCAGGACTTACTGGAAGTCAGAACTTAATATCAGAACTTAAGGTCATATCAGAACTTAAGTGCGGGAAGACTTACAGTTAAGGAAAGAAGTTGATTTACAGTAGAAGATCGAGAATAAAATGAAAGAAGATATGCATAGAAAGAGTTAGAAGACTGGAAGACTTCTAGAAGAGATCTGATTAATATATTTTAGGAGACAGAATTATATTTCATATCAATTAGAAGTTATCTTGTAACTGTGTACTATATAAACACAGGCTTAGGGTTTACACTATATGTGTTATCATTATCGAGAAGATTATACATTGTAACCTAGCAGCTCTTAGTGATATTCGTTCATCACTAAGAGAGAACAGTTCCATTGTAACAGAGTTTATCTTATTGAATATATCTGTTTACTGTTACTTGTGTTCAAAATCGATTTGATTGTAATAACACTATATTCAACCCCCTTCTACAGTGTTGTGTGACCTAACAATTGGTATTAGAGCTTTTCTGTTAACACACATACAGTAAAGATCCAAAAAATCATGTCTGAAGAAGCACAAACTCCAACCAAGCCCACCAAAACTGAAGAAACTCAAAAGACTCAAACCCACAGTTGATATGAGACTATTAGGGTTCCCATACTGAGACCTTTTGAGTATCCCATATGGAAAGTGAAGATGGCTATGTTTCTGGAAGCTACAGATCCAGAATACCTTGACAGAATTAATGAAGGACCACATAAGCCTACCAAGCTCTCTGTTGTAGTTGTTGATCAACCAGCAAAGACCATACCATAGGAGAAAGGTGAGTACACAGCTGAAGACATCTCATCTATTGCCAAGGATGCAAAGGTAATGCATTTGCTGCATAGTGCCACTGATAGTGTCATGTCAAACAGGGTAATACATTGCAAGACTGTAAAGGAGATATGGGAAGCTCTGGAGACAAAATGCCATGGAACTGATGCAATCAAAAAGAACAGGAGGACTATACTTACTCAAGAGTATGAGCACTTTGACTCAAAAGCTTATGAGTCATTAACTGACTTATATGACAGGTTTGTCAAAATCTTGAATGATCTGTCACTGGTGGACAAGGAATATGATCTTCAAGATTCAAATCTAAAATTCCTTTTAGCCCTTCCTGAAAATTGGGATTTAAAGTCTACAACCATAAGAGATAACTATGACCTTACTGAAACTACTCTTGATGAAATTTATGGTATGCTCAAGACTTATGAACTTAAGATGGATCAAAGGAGCAAGAGGCATGGAAGAAAGTCAAGGAAAGTTGCTCTTAAGGCCGAGGAGGAATCTCCTAAAGTTGTTGCCTCAAAGAGGGGCAAAGGAAAGGCTCTCATCATAAAGTCTGATTAAGAGTCATCATATTCTGATAATGATAATTCAGAAACTGAAAGTTTATCTGAAATGGATGCTGATAAAGAGATGATGAAATTGTGTGCTCTTATGGTGAAGGGTATCACAAAGATAGCCTACAGGAAATTCAGAAGGGAAAGAAGTTTTCCGGGAAAGGTGTAAGTTCTGATAAGAAAGGGTTCAGAAAGTCTGAAGGCATGGGAGGAAAGTCTGACAGAGGAGACAACTCAAATGTCAAATGCTACAATTATGGTGAAAGAGGCCACATATCTCCTGACTTCAAGAAAGGAAAAAGTGACAAAGGCAAGGCACTTGTCACAAAGAAGAAAAGCTGGAGAGACACTTCAGATTCTGAAGATGAGGTGAACTATGCCTTGATGGCAAATGCTGATAGCAGCCCTGAAACTGCTGAATTTAAGGTACCTCAAACAACTTATGCTTTTTATACTGATGATATTACTGAGTTGAGATTATATCTTAAAACCATGTTTTTTAGTTACAGATATCAGACTTTAACATGTGAAAGATTAACATCTGAAAATTCCACTTATAAAAAGAGAAATGATTATTTAGAAAAGGAGTTAGTTGTTCTTCATCAAACTAAGAAAGAAAAAGATGATGCTTTATATGTTAGAGATGAATTGTTAAAATTGATTGAATCTCTAAAAGCTGACTTAGAAAAGGAAAGAGAGATTATCAGAACTTGGACTAACTCTGGCAGATCAACTTAGAATTTATTAAGTAGTGGAAACTGGAAAGAGGGCATAGGTTATGGAGATGATAAAAGTGAAAAAGGAACTGAAAAAATTGAGCCGATTGTTGTTAAACAGACAGCTAAGCCAAAGGTAAATCTTATTAGCAAAAACTGTAAAGTCTGATTCTGAAAAGATGAAAAAGTCTGTGACAGAAGTTAAGGAAAAGTCAACTTCTGACAAATTAAAACAGGATAAACCAGCTGAAGTCAACATAGCTTAATGACGAAGAAGCAGCTTAAGCATAAGCTGAAAGAGATTAGGAATGTCAACAAGGTAAAAGGAAGCTAGGAAAAATAGGAATGGAAAGAAAGGTATGAACAAAAGCAATAATTATATGCCTGTTCCTAATTCTCCTAGAAAGAAATACTATAACTGTGGAAACTCTAACCATCTTGCTTCTTTTTGCAGGAAGAATAAAGATATAAACTCTTTACCTCCTAGATCAGGTGTTAAGAGTCAGTCTGTTAGTTTTAAGCCACAAAATCCTTATTTTCATTGTGGTAGTTTATGGCATTCAATTTATACTTGTAAAAAAATATCATAATTTGTACTATGATTATTATCAATAAAACCTTCTTTGAAGAAAGTTACTTTAATTTCTTCTAGTGTAAAGTCTGATGCAAAGTCTGATATAAGTTCTGATAATCAGCATGTTAGCATAAACTCTGAATTTAAATCCGCTGTAAATGCTAACAAACTTAAAAAGGTCAAAGGATCCAAGCAAGTTTGGGTCCTTAAAACTAACCATTAGTGGTCTTTGTGATTGCAGGGCAACATGAAAGATATCCTAGTGCTGGACAGTGGATGTTCAGGATATATGACTGGAAATAAAGCCCTGGCAGCATACTTTGTGGAGAAAGCTGGCCTAGGAGTTTCTTATGGAGATGGCAACATGGGAAAAACTCTGGGATATGGCATTATCAATCTTGGGAATGTCATCATTGAAACAGTAGCTCTTGTCTAAGGACTTAAACACAATCTGCTAAGTGTGAGTCAAATCTGTGACAGAGGTTATCATGTGGATTTCTTTAAAGAACACTGTGAAGTTGTAAGCAATTCTACAGGCAAAGTGATTCTGAAAGGTTACAGGCATGGTAACATTTATGAACCCATACTTTTAACAAGTTCTGATGGTTCTGCAATCTATCTGTTGAGTAGAGCATCAATTGAAGAAAGCTGGAATTGGCACAAAAGACTCTATCATTTAAATTTCAACAACATAAATGAGCTTGTAAAGAAAGATCTTGTGAGAGGACTGCTAAAATCAGTATTTTCTCCTGATGACCTTTGTGATTCTTGTCAAAAGGCAAAACAAAGAAAATCTTCTTTCAAGAGCAAAACTGAATCCTCAATTCTTGAGCCTTATCACCTACTGCATATTGATCTATTTGGTCCAGTCAATGTCATGTCTATTGCAAAGAAGAAATATGATATGGTTATAGTGGATGAGTTCACAAGGTACACTTGGGTGTATTTCTTGCACAAGAAGATTGAAACTGCATCTACTCTAACTGATCATGTCAGATAGCTGGATAAGTTGGTCAAAGATTTTGTTAAAATTATAAGGAGTGATAATGGCACTGAGTTCAAGAATTCAATCATGAAAGAGTTCTGTAAAGACCATGCAATCAAACAGGAATTTTCTGCACCTGGAACTCCACAGCAAAATGGAGTAGTAGAAAGAAAGAACAGGACTCTCATTGAAGTTGCACGAACTATGCTTGATGAAGCAAGGCTACCAACCTATTTTTGGGATGAAGCTGTGCAGATTGCTTGTTTTACACAAAATTCTACACTCATAAACAAGCATGGAAAAACACCATATGAGATGGGGAAGAAAAAGAAGCCAAATATGAAATACTTTCATGTATTTGGATGTACGTATTTTGTTCTTAAGACTCATCCTGAACAGCTGTCAAAATTTGATCTAAAAGATGATAAAGGAATTTTTGTTGGATATCCACTTTCCACAAAAGCCTTCAGAGTCTACAATTTAAGAACAAGGGTTGTCATGGAATCTATCAATCTACCTTTTGATGATAAGAAGATTACTGGACTTGAAGATTTCAATGATCATGATCAGCTGAGATTTGAAAATGAAGATTTAAACTCTGATACTGTAAATTCTGATTGCTTAAATCCTGATCCTGTAAGTTCTGATGGATTAAGTTCTGATGTCATTGAAACTGTGGTAACAACTCCAAAGAAAAATGCACCTGTTCAGGGGGAGCAAGCTGAAGATCCTACCACAACTCAAGACTCTCAAGAAGCATCAGACCCTGTCACTGGCACTTCAAGTTCTGATTCATCAAGTTCTGATGAGCCAAATTCTGATAATTCTGAAAACTCTGATACTTCAAATCCTGAAGGATCCAACTCAAAATCTGAAGTTTCAGATAGCATAACTATAGGGGGAGCATCAGAAAATGCTGATGGAGACAGCATGGATCATGGGGGAGGATCAAGTTCTAGAAATCAACTTCCATCTGCAAGGAAGTGGACCAAATCACATACACCTGACTTAATAATTGAAGATCCTGAAGTAGGTGTCAGAACTAGAAATGCAACATCAAATGAATGTCTCTATCATTCTTTTTTATCTCAGACTGAACCAAAAAAGTGAAAGAAGCACTTCAAGATGCTGATTGGGTGCAAGCAATGCAGGAAGAGTTAAATGAATTTGAAAGAAATAAGGTCTGGACCCTAGTGCCAAGACCAAATAACAGATCTATTGTTGGCATAAAGTGGGTGTTCAGAAACAAAACTGACAGTGATGGCATAACTACAAGGAACAAAGCAAGGCTTGTTGCTAAAGGCTACTCTCAACAGGAGGGTATTGATTATGTTGAAACATTTGTATCAGTTGCTAGATTGGAAGCCATTAGAATCTTTTTGGGTTATGCTGCTCACAAAAAGTTTAAAGTCTTTCAAATGGATGTGAAAAGTGTTTTTCTCAATGGAGAATTGGAAGAAGAGGTTTATGTTGAACAACATCCAGGCTTTATAGATTCAAAATTTCCAAATCATGTCTACGGGCTTGACAAAGCACTTTATGGCCTTAAGAAAGCTCCAAGAGCATGGTATGAGACTTTAGTTCAATTTCTTCTGGAAAGTGGATTTCACAGAGGTACAATTGATAAAACACTATTCTACCTAAAACATGGAAAGGACTTACTTTTGGTACAGATATATGTTGATGATATCATATTTGGTTCTACAAATGCCAAACTTTGTGAAAGGTTTGTAAAGCTAATACAGTCAAGATATCAAATAAGTATGATGGGAGAACTTAGTCATTTTCTGGGACTTCAAGTCAAACAATATGAAGAAGGAACTTTTATCTGTCAATCCAAGTACACCAGAAATTTACTCAAAAAATTTGGAATGCAAGACAGTTCAACTACATCCACTCCCATGGCAACTGCAACCAAGTTAGATAAAGATACTAGTTCATCAGTAGATATTACTAACTACAGAGGTATGATTGGCTCTTTACTCTATTTAACTGCAAGTAGACCGGATATCATGTATGCTACCTATCTTTGTGCAAGATTTCAGGCTGATCCAAGAGAACCTCATCTAATAGCTGTGAAAAGAATTTTCAAGTACCTCAAGGGTACAGCTGATCTAGGATTGTGGTATCCTAGAGAATTAGATTTTAAACTAATAGGTTACTCAGATGCAGATTTTGCAGGATGCAAAATAGACAGGAAAAGTACAAGTAGAAGCTGCCAATTTCTTGGAGGCAGATTAGTTTCTTGGTTTAGCAAGAAATAGAAATCAATTTCCACATCAACTGCAGAAGCATAATATATTGCTGCAGGAAGCTGTTGTGCACAGATTCTTTGGATGAAGAATCAGTTACTAGATTATGGGTTAGAATTTTCTAAAATACCTATCTACTGTGATAATCAAAGTGCTATTGCTATGACAGGTAATCCAGTTCAATACTCAATGATAAAGCACATCAGTATTAGGTATCATTTCATAAGGGAACATGTGATGGAAGGTACAGTGGAATTGTATTTTGTTCCAACAGATCAATAACTAGCAGATATCTTCACAAAACCACTATGTGAAGCTACTTTTACAAGACTGGTAAATGAACTTGGAATGGTTTCATGTTCTTTTTCTAAATCTGCTTAGTTTTTGTTCTCATGCATCAGACTTTATGATCAGTGTTTACAGATTGTCTTAACTTCATGTAATCTGTACCATAATTGAAATACATTAAATGCTGATTGTTATCTGATGTGGATCTATATACTCTGATAGTGATTTGAATGTTTTGTGACTATTCTATCCAATGAGGATTACTGTGCTGGATGCTAACCTAGTACTCTTTAACATACTAGAAACCCCATATTTGAATTAGTTGTTTATGTGGAAACTCATTAACACAAGCAAATTCTGATTTTGAGCTTAGTCAAATTTACTTTGTGTATCTTATTACTGTCACAAACTAGATTCTTGTTTCTTATCTGTGACGGCCTCAACCCTAGGGTCAGGGGCTGACGTCCCCAAAATATAATAAACTACAACATAAACTACTAAATAAACTTTATTATAACACAGGACCCCAAACCAGGAGCCGATGCAGGTTCAAGTATTATTTAGGTTACAAAACAACAATAACTTATTCGAGATCCGACATCCTAACTTATTACAGAAACTCATCAGACATCAGGGTCTGATACAAACTACCTTAGAGGAGTCAGGACCGGAGGGGGCTGACACTTTACGCTGACCTGGTCTTCTAGACATCTGCAATAAATAAGTACACTCAATAATTAATTACGCGAACAACCCGACACACCATAAATCACACATAGCTATTAATAAAATAACACACAGCTAATAGAAGCTATACACATATTTTATTTACTTAATTATTCAATAATTACACATTTAAATAATAATAATAATGAAAATATATGAGTCGTTATATCCTCCCCCCTTAAAAAGATCCTGTCCTCGGAATCTGATCTAATTAAATAAATGAGGATATTTGTCAAGGGTTAAATATCAAAGTGGTCATTCAACTGAACGTCATATATCGGTTTAATCATCAAAGTTAACGGGGTATCATTTGAATCACTAAAGTCATAATAAATATCATACAGATAACTCAAAATATGTGTTCGAGAATTAAAATTTATTTTATAGAGTTCCATATATTTTTCTTCAATCCTATTACAACCAAATGAAAATGTATGAATTTTAGTATTTTCTATTATATAATAAATTTTTTTAAAATTTATCTACTATTTATTTTTAATTTTGTAGTCATTTTCTTTATTTAAATAAAAATAATTAGTAGATAAATTTTTAAAAATCTCAAAAAAACATCTAAAATACTATGAATTCATAACTTTTTATTTGGTTCTAATAAGATTTAAAAGAAATGTTTAGAACTCCATAAAATAAATTTTAATTCTCGAGCACATATTTTGAGGTATCTGTTTGATATATATTATTACTTTAGTGATCCAAATGATACCCCGTTAAGTTTAATGATTAAATTGATATATGACATTTAGTTGAGTGACCACTTTGATATTTAACCCTATTTGTCAAGCATATCTGACTCTAATTCCTAAGTGGACTCTTCCACTCGAGGATTTATTCAAAACATACCCATTATGGATATAAAATCATTCATAAGGACTCGCTCTTAATGATCCAGGACTAGGATCGATCATTCCACGCAGAATAAATTTGGACAAGAGCCCATTGGCTCCCAATCAATGTTTTGGTACGAATCAGATGCATATCACCTTAATATTGACACGGGGAACACATTATATATATACTGTTGTAACAGTAACATCAACTCATGAGCAACTTTATCTATATTTATCAATACCTCGAATGGTTCACTAAATTTAGGACTCAACTTGTCCCTTCTATTTAAACTTAATTAATTTCTTTCAAGGTGAAACTTTTGTCAATATCAATGATCTTACTTCGATATCCACACTTTTCGGTGCAAGTCCGCTTTCTTTCTTTGTCTATCCCGAGTTGTTCCAATTCTTTTCGGAATCAACACCACTACGTCCTTGGTGCGCTAAATTAACTCATGATCTAATATCATTCCTACTTCCATTTTCTCTTAATAGAGGGGAACCTACAATTGTGTCCACACAGGGCTTCACAAGGTAACATTCCCCTGCTAATAGAATAACTATTAACAAGGAAAAACTCAATTAATGATAGGTGATTACCTCAATTTCCTTTTAGATCCAAAATGTATACACTCTACATATCTTATATCTTCCGAATCATTCTCTCAATTTGACCTTTTACCTACGGATGATAAATGGTACTCACTTTCAACCTAATTCCCAAACATTCAAACACTTTTTACTTATTTCTATCAATTAAAGTTGGAAAGTAATCTCATATATTCACTTCTTATAACCTTTAGGTATTTCAACTTCACATTCCACTCTTTCCAATTCTTTTATTAACTCCTCAATGGTCTTAGGTACATCCTGTTGGATTTTAATCACAGCGGAGGCATGGCAAAACACTTTTACACATATAAAATCCAAATAAAAGCATACAGATCATGAATAAAAATTCGAGGGATCGGATCTAACCTTTAAAATAATTCGGAGACAACGATCAGAGATCCTTAGCAGTTGCTCCTCAAGTGTGAAGCACTCCACCGGTATCCACCAAGAAAACGATGTTAAGGAGGAGGAAGGAGGTGGAGAGAATTGGGTTTTCCAAACTTTTTGGGTTTTTTGGGGTTCTCGGGTTCGAATAAAAATAGGGTCTATAATAGTGTATTTATAGGCAAAATTTTCAGCTGAAATTTTCCCATAAATATTATTATTATTATCCCATTTATTATTCTCATTAATAATTAAAATACCTTTTAATTATTAATCCTTTTTCTAAACACTTTAGAAATAATTCTCTCACTTGATTTAATTTCCAAAAATTAAATCCTTTAATTAATAATATTAAGAACTTTTCTTAATTAATTTATAATCAATTAAATCTCATTTAATCAATTATTAAATTTTCCAATTAATTATTTATTTCATAAATAAATAATTATCAACCATTATTAATTAATTCCTCCACCATTAAATCATTCTCTTTTTTATGGTGTGACCCTGTAGGTTCAATATTAAGCCGGTAGTAGAAATAAATAATAATAAAACTATTTTATCATTATTTAAATAAATTTTCTAATTTATTAAATATGATTAATTAATTAATCACATTTATTCTACATCATGAGGGATACTTCTCAGCATATCGCGACTATCCGGATAATATGAATTCACTGCTTAGAATACCAAGAACCTATTCTGTGAATAGTTACCGTACAATAAACTCCTTCTACCCTACAATGTCCCGATTAAATACAAGGCATGGATCTCGTGTCAAGCCTATCTAATTCAATCACTTGTTTACCATTTACTATGCGTAGTTCTATGCAAATTAGAAACTCCTTTCTAATTTCATTTACTCTGGCCAGAGATTCCTGAACTAGCATAAGTGGATCAGCCTTGAACATTCGCTTCCTTCATTGGAAGGGGTAGATCCTTTATTGATCATACACTATCTTCGTGTACAAATTCCTATACCCAGTAGAGCCCTAATAATTGTCCCTGGAGACTAAGAACTAAACCAAAGCATAGTTCAGTGTACACAAGATGACTATGATGACCTCAAGTCTAAGGATACTTGTACAACTATCACTATGTGAACAACTGCTGACACGTGAGTGAACTCCATCAGTTGTTCAGCTGTGCGAGTCATGTTCAGTGAACTTATTCTATAATAAGCACCTACATACTAGCTATAGTGTCACCACACAAATGTCTATGAGAACAGACATCCTTCATAATGAAGCAAGCATAGTATGTACCGATTTTTGCGGATTATTAATTACCAGTTAGTAATCCTATGACCAGGAACTATTTAAGTTTAGAGTTATCATCTTTTTAGGTCTCACTATTATGATCTCATCATAATCCATAAAAAGCTTTACTCTAAACTATGGTATATCTTATTTAAACACTTAAATAGATAGAGCCCGTAATAAAAACAAAACAAGTCTTTTATTAATATCAATGAAATCAAAACAGATTACATAAAAAGTTATTCCTAAATCCTAATACATGATTGGACTTAGGACATATTCCTTTCACATCCAATCTTTTTTTTCTACACAAGGCATCTGTAACCATACCGGCTTTGCTTAGGTAGTTGCTAATGGATTAATTGGAATATTTTGTTAATCTTGGCCAAAATTTCATATTTGAAAACTCAACGTATAGTTGCTTCCATTCTAATCTTCGGAGGAAAATCCTTGGGAATTACACAAGCTAAGGATGTTATCAATAAATACAATTTTTTTATCCCAATATTCCTTATACACTATGTTCCTTTATAGAGAACTGATACACTTGTTACTCCACATAATATCACCAGAACTTGCAATGCTCACAACTCATTCTAATCATAATATTTGATATGTCTTCAGGCTGGATCTTAAGTCAATCCCGAGAAATAACACATTCTTGAATTAGGTCATATAAGTAATCAATTCTTAATAGGGGTTACTTATTCTTATTCGTCATTTCGTCAAACTCTCGATAATCAGTACAAAATCTCATAATTTCATCCCTCTTCTCCAACAACATCACTGGTGCACCCCAAGGGACTATATCTGGTATGCTCACTTCCCTTTCCAATAACTTTTACAATTATCAAACTAATTATTTCATTCCACTAGCCTCCAGAGAGACTCCAGGGCATCTATTTATTACTCAAACTTCCTCCAGCTTAAGTATTTTCTTCTTCGTATCTTTACACATGGTTGATTTACCTTATATTCTTAGTTTATTACTCCTTCTCTCGCATGATTGGAAGAACTTCTTATATTGCTTCTGCACCTAGAAACTTACCTTACTATTGGCTTCTATACACTTACAACTCGCTTCTTCTAACAACCACTTCTTGCCTTACTATAGGACAATCGACTCGTTTCCAAAATCACACCGAACTCTACTAGCTCGAAAGGTGTCAGATTAGCTGCAGCTACGTCCACATTCTAAATACTCAATCTCTTGGTGCTTTTGAAGGTTTTACCTCTAACTGTGCTGGATGTTGGCCCTTGGAATGTAGTACCTCGAGTAGCCATTTCACAACTCCTTGCAATATGCCCAATCTTCCCACAATTATAACAAGTAACTCCTGGATTTTCTGGGTTGCATTCCGAAGCATAATGACCCTTATGACCACACTTGAAACATTGCACATCCTTTTTACACGAACTACTGTGTCTTCTGTCACAGGACTTGCAATCCATTGCTGAATTGACTGACTGGGTTGGGGTAGAAGTAACTGAAGTAGCACTAGACCTAGCCTGAGAGAAACTCTGTCTCCGGAATCTCTTACTCCTGCTTCGGCCAAACTAATTCTGTAATTCTTGAGTAGATTCTTCTTGATCTGTCTTGTCCATTACACCCCAGACTTCCTTTTCTTATCATTCTCTTCCTTAACAGCCAACTTCTGGTCACCTTCTATTACCAGGGCGGCCTGAACCATAGAGGAGTATGTCTTGAGTTGCAATGCCACAACTCCTCTACGAATTTCAGGCTTTAACCCTTGTTGGAACCTCCTTACTTTCTGCATCTCCGTACTTACATACTCAGGAACTAATCGGGCCAATTCTGTAAACTTGGCCTCATACTCCAACACACTTCTTTCACCATATTTTAGTTCTAGAAATTCGACTTCCAACTAATTCCTTAGACCATCGGGAAAATACTTTTCCAAGAACAATTCTGTAAATCTCGTCCAAGAAACAGGGCCCTCTCCTTCCAACGCACGAGCGGATTCCCACCAATAATTTGCTTCATTCTTAAGAAAGTAGCTTGCATAATCGGTCTTAAGATCATCACTTACTTGCGTGAGGGTAAACGCCTTTTTCCATTTCCTTCAGCCAATTTCTGGCAACAACAGGATCCACTTCTCCCTTGAACTCTGGGGGCTTAACAGAATGAAAGGATTTAAAACTAGTAGTTTGGTTTAACTCTCCTTGTTGATATTGTTGCTGCTGAATCTGTTGGATTAACTGTAACTGTTGTTGCTGTTGCTGGCGCAACAAGTCTAGAATTTCATTTATAATTGGACCCTCCGCCAAACTACTACTATTTTGTTTAGACTGGGTAGCTTTCTTGGGTGGTATTTTTCTGAAATATAACAGGAAATTTATTCAAAAACATAACAAGAATGTATAATAAAAATATCACCGTTCAAACGATGCACTTGTGTCAGGAAAATGCTGCCCAATCAAAGCACCCATGTCTTTACTCTTAGAATCCATTTATAAAAGATATCTAGATTAATAACACCAGCAACAATAGCAACGGTAACAATAGCAGAACCAACAACAGCACAGAAAACTGGAATATAAAGTACTAAACATTATAGCATGCCCTCTCAATATTATAACAACTGAGCAACCTTCCAACACCATTAAAAATACAACATTCACAAATTCCATATACCGCAAAGCTAGACGGGCTATACTAGGCACCACCCAAAAAAGGGTAAAATGGTAAGTCAAGTTAAACATCACAAACTTGGCTAACGCACTAGTCTGAGTTCCAATCAACCATTCCTCCCAAGGCAACTTCTTATCTCTTACAATTGACCCACCTTCCACAGAGTTAACTTTTCTTAAGCTACAATCTTCAATATCGAATCATGAATCCTCTCTACTATTTTCATTTCTGAGATAGCTAGCAACCCGATGTAAAACTTCTATTTCCTTCAGACAGTCCACTCTGATTTACTTTCAATAACCAAGACTGTCTAATTATAAAAGCTACTGACATTTTACTACCTCGAGACTTTAAATGAAATTTCAAAGTCAAGGAATTACTGTTAGAGGGAGGACAAGAGAAGAAGACATAGGTATGACTGAGAGCAACCATACAAGTACATAAGATGGCCAGTCTTAGTACCGCATAGCTCACAACACATACTTCGGTGGCGTCCCACCAGACCCTTTTGTCACACAGACAAATGGTCAACTCATATGCATTATTTGTCCCAATCAAATGATAGAATCTCTGAGAAAAGAAACAATGTTTAAATAGAGATAACAAATAAGGAGGGAGAAAATCTGATTTATAATTGAACCAACGGAACCCTAAGTGGCTTACTCCGAGTTCTCAACTTTCTCACAAAAAAAGTAAGCAGCTTATAGAATAAGAAATAATGTCTCTGGAAACAAAATAAGTTTCAAGGAAGAAGTATAAGGGTTCGAAGATACCACCTCCCGTTCTGATCCATATTCACTATAAAACCTGGCAGTCATAGCAGCCACTGACTATTATCATACTATCCGAACTCACTAAGGTCATACAATCGGTCCAATAACATTCCTTGACATAGAAAATGCGATATTTAGAAATGTCGCTAGAGTCTCTTTAGCTGACACATCAAAGGCCCGCTCAAACACTGAACTCTCGCGATCAGACTCGATTTTTCGAGAGGGATATCTAAACCTTTATCGGCATTGCAAATGATACATATATACAAGGGAGACCTATTAAAAGCTAGGACAGTTCCAGCCAATCCTCAACAAGCGTCAGGGTTTCGCCTTAGAAACCCTCCACTGAACTCATAGACCCGCTCCTCTGATTGAGTTGCTGACTCACATCTACACATAAACCTTCTTGTACTCTTTTGACTCTACTCTTAACCTAAATCAGGGACTCAAACTTGTAGCTCTGATACCAACTGTGACGGTCTCAACCCCGGGGTCAGGGGCTGATGTCACAAAAATATAATAAACTACTAAATAAACTTTATTATAACACACGACCCCAAACCAGGAGCCGATGCAGGTTCAAGTATTATTTAGGTTACAAAACAACACAACCTTATTCGAGATCCGACATCCTAACTTATTACAGCAACTCATTAGACATCAGGATCTGATACAAACTACCTCAGAGGAGCCGGGGCCGGAGGGGGCTGACACTCTACGCTGACCTGGTCTTCTAGACATCTACATTAAATAATTACACTCAATAATTAATTACGCGAACAACCCGACACACCATAAATCACACATAGCTATTAATAAAATAACACATAACTAATATAAGCTATACACATATTTTATTTACTTAATTATTCAATAATTACACATTTAAATAATAATAAAAATAATGAAAATATACGAGCCATTATATTATCTGTCAAATTCTGATGTTAGTAAATCTTAAGGATGAACCTAAATGCTGATAAACCTCACTTATCTGAAGAAAAGAAAAGAAAAGAAAATTAAAGTCAGGTACTCCTTTGAGATCTAGAGTAAATATGTGGAAGGGAAGACCCAAGTGCATTGCTGGTATTAAGTAATATGCATTAGAAAAGCAAATAATTTTTTCTTGGTACTTTTCACATTCTCTGATTACTGGAGAAATACTTTGATAATAGCATGAATTCTGATAAGCAGTTGTGACTCACTTACACTGAGAAGCCACTGTGAAAAAGAATTCTAAAAGATGCATAAAATGAGCACAAACAGTTGAAGTGGACTCATGCACAAATTTATCCTATAGTAGACTTCCTTATTAATGACAGATTTTAAGCACTTTTCTTAGTTATGCCTTATTTCTAAGATGTACTAAAGTATATCAGACTTTAATTTTTATCTGAAATTTTTCTAAATGCACACCATATCACACCATATGAATGATGAAAATTACTGTGGTAATTAAGTTGTTTTTGACAAACAGTTAGTGTCATTTGCATAAATTCTGAGGACAAGTTCTGATGGAAGTTCTGATGATTAAACTCTGAAGAAACAAGTCAGTCTTTGTATGAAGAATCACAGTAACAAACATTCACTTTTTGAGTACAGAAGCCATGTTCTGATGACTGTTAAAATCTGATAATAGTCAAGTTCTGATATTAAATTCTGATGAAATCTCTGATGCTTACGTGGCGTTATTTTTACTTGACTTATTTGTGGTAAATACTGAAACGGTCATATTTAATCAGATATTTAATTAGAATATAATTAGGTGAGATAAAAACAGCCATAATCATTTGGTTAGGCGGGAAACGTGTTTGTCTTGAAAAACTGCATGTGCACGTTAATTATTGCTTATTTCTCGTGCCCACTAACTCTACTTTAACTAATTACTGGCTGATAGGTGTCCAAGTGTCAGTTTTACTTCTAAAAAGGTCTGTTGAGTGGAGAGAGTATATATATGGGAGTTAAAAGATTTTCTAATCTTTTACCTACTTTTCTATTCTTAATCTCTCTTATTCTCTCTCTCTCTAATATTCTCTGAAGCTTTTTCATACAGGACTTTTATCAAACATCTTGTGCATAAAATATTTTCTCACTAATTTCTTACAGAAATGGCACCAAAAGATATTATTTTTAATGGAGATAAGTTTGTCCCCAACAATTACTTGGCTATTCTTAGCAAGAGTGAAGCCCCTTCAGATTCATTTCGTTCAGGACTTTCTCGCTAACTCTGAGATAGGTTATACACTGACCCAACCAGACACATTCTCAAGAACCCAAGTGCTGGAGTTCTGGAGGTCAGGCGTGTATGATGATGGTGGTGCCAATGGGTCCCCAAGTATTGTATGTACTACAGGGGAGGATGCCCATGTGGTGACTTTGGCCACAGTTAGACAAGCACTTCATCTACCCGAAGACTCCACATATTCAACAGTTGAAGAGCCAGTTCTTCAACAGCTAATGGCCAATCTGGGCTATAAGAAGACTCTAGCGAAGCTGGGACAGTTGAAGAGACCCCACATAAGGAGGGAATGGAGTTTCTTCTTCGACTGCATCACCAGGACTTTTGCTAATAAGTGTTCAATTTTGATGCAATCCCAATTCTCAGTCAACAAATCGGGTATGCTCTCATAAATCAAACTCATTTTGATTATGCAAATGCTATTTTAGGCTTTATTGGGGATAGGATGACAGATGTTAGATATATTTGATAATGTCATGGCTAATGTGATTTAGGTTTAGTTTTCAGATCTTACTTAAACAGGATAAATCAGTACTTACTGGAAATCAGGACTAAAGGATATCAGTACTTATATTATCAGGAGATAATTATCAGAAGATGGATATCAGAACTTAAGTACTGAAGAACGTTCAGATAAGGAAGGAAGGTGGTTAAAGGAAAGAAGATCGAGACAAACATAAGAAGAGATATGCATGAAGAAGGAATTCTATGAAGAATAGAATACTTGGAAGAAAAGAGATCTGATTGATATATTTTAGGAAGCAGAATTATATTCCATATCAATTAGCGATTATCTTGTAACTGTGTAGTATATAAACACAGACATAGGGTTTACACTATAAGTGTTATCACAATCAAGAAGATTATTCATTATAACCCTAGCAGCTCTCGTGATATTTGTTCATCACTGAGAGAGAACAGTTCTATACTGTAACAGAGTTTATTATTTCAATAAAGTTTGTTTTCTGTTACTTGAGTTATTAAAGTTCGATTTGATTGTACTATACACTGTATTCACCCCCTCTACAGTGTGTGTGTGACCTAACAAGTGGTATCAGAGCCTATCTGTTAATGCACAAATAGTTTAAGATCCAAACACAATCATGTCTGAAACAGAAACTCCAACTAAGCCCACCAAAACTGAAGAACCTCCAAAGACACAAATTCAAAGCCGATATGAGACTATCAGAGTTCCCATATTGAGACCATCTGAATATGCCATATGGAAGGTGAGGATGACCATGTTTCTGGAAGCTACAGATCCAGAATATCTTGATAGAATCAAGGAAGGGCCTCACAAACCAACCAAGCTCGTTGTTGCAATTGCAGGTGAAGCAGCAAAGACTGTACCAAAGGAGAAGAGTGATTACACTGCTGAAGATATCGCATCAATTGCTAAGGATGCTAAGGTATGACACTTACTGCATAGTGCCATTGATAATGTAATGTCAAACAGGGTAATAAACTGCAAGACTGCAAAGGAGATATGGGATGCCCTGGAAACAAGATGTTAGGGAACTGATACGATTAAGAAGAATAGGAAGACAACACTCACTCAAGAGTATGAACACTTTGACTCAAAGGCTAATGAGTCATTGACTGATTTATATGATAGATTTGTCAAACTCTTGAATGATTTGTCACTGGTTAATAAGGAGTATGATCTTGAAGATTCAAACCTTAAATTCCTATTAGCACTTCCTGAATGCTGGGATTTGAAGGCAACAATAATAAGAGACAACTATAATCTTGATGAAATAACTCTTGATGAAATTTATGGAATGCTCAAGACTCATGAACTTGAGATGGAACAAAGAAGCAAGAGGAAAGGAGGAAAGTCAAGGACAGTTGCTCTTAAGGCTGAAGAAGAATCCCCCAAAGCAGCTACCTCAAGGAAAGACAAGGGTAAAGCTCTCTTCACAAAGTCTGATACTGAGTCATCAAGTTCTGAAAGTGATGATGACTCAGAATCTGAAAGCTTGCCTGAAACGGATGCTGATGAAGAGATGATGAAGCTGTGTGCTCTTATGGTGAAAGGGATCACAAAGATTGCATACAGGAAGCTCAGGAAGGGAAAGAAGTTTTCCAGGAAAGGCACAAGTTCTGATAAGAAGAATTTCAGAAAATCTGAGGGCAGAGGAGGAAAGTCTGACAGAGGAGATTATACAAATGTTAACTGCTACAACTGTGGTGAGAAAGGCCACATATCTCCTGATTGCAAGAAAGTGAAGAATGACAAAGGCAAGGCTCTTGTCACAAAGAAGAAAAGCTGGACAGACACCTCAGATTCTGAAAGTTAGGAGAATTATGCCTTGATGGCAAATGCTAATAAAGCAAGTGCTGAAAGCAGTTCTGAAGCTGCTGAATCAAAGGTACCTCAAACTACTTATGCTTTTCATACTGATGATATTAATGAGTTGAGAAAATATCTTAAAACCATGTTTATTAGTTATAGAGATCAAACTTTAACATGTGAAAGATTAACTTCTGAAAATCTTGCGTGTAAAAAGAGGAATGATTATCTAGAAAAGGAGTTAGTCATGTTCCATCAAACTCAGAAAGATAGAGATGATGCCTTCTATGTTAGAGATGAAGTACTTAAAATGAATGAATCTCTAAAAGCTGAGTTAGAAAAGGAAAGAGAGATTATCAGGACTTAGACTAACTCTGGCAGGACAACTCAGAATCTGTTAAGTAGTGAAAACTGGAAAGAGGGCTTAGGTTATGGAGAGGATAAGAATGATAAAGGAATTATAAATATTAAGCCTGTAGTTGTTAAACAAAAGCCAAAGATAAAACCTGTTAAGTTTGTAGCTGTAAAGTCTGATAATGAGAAATCAGAAGTTAAAAAGGAATTAACTTCTGACAAACTAAAACAGGAAAAGACAACTGAAGTAAACATAGGCTTAATGACTAAGAAGCAGCTTAAGCATAAGCTGAAAGATGTTAAGAATGCAAACAAGGTAAAATCACCTAGGAAAAATAGGAATGGAAAGCCTGTTCCTAATGCTCCTAGGAAAACGTGTCATAACTGTGGAAGTTCTAACCATCTGGCTTCTTTTTGCAGGAAAAATAAGAACATAAACTCCTTACCTTCAAAGTCAGGAGTTAAGAGTCAGTTTGTTAGATATAAGCCACAAAATCCTTGTTTTCATTGTGGTAGTTTATGGCATTCCATTTATACTTATAAGGAATATCATAGTTTGTACTATGATTATTATCAATTAAAACCTTCTTTAAAGAAAGTTACCATTATTCCTTCTAGTGTAAGTTCTGTTTCAAAGTCTGATAGTGTAAATTCTGATAAGAAAAATGTTAACATAAACTCTGATGCTAAATCCGCTGCAAATGTTAACAGACTTAATAAGGCCAAAGGATCCAAGCATGTCTGGGTCCTTAAAACTAATCATTAGTGGTCTTTGTGATTGCAGGGCAACAGGAAAAACATCCTAGTTCTGGACAGTGGATGTTCAGGACATATGACTGGAAATAAAGCCCTGCTATCAGACTTTGTGGAGAAGGCTGACCCAAGTGTTTCCTATGGAGATGGCAACATTGGAAAAACATTGGGATATGGCAATATCAATCTTGGGAGTGTCATCATTAAGGAAGTAGCTCTGGTCTCAGGACTTAAACACAATCTGCTGAGTGTTAGTCAAATCTGTGATAGAGGTTATCATGTGGATTTCTTTGAAGAACACTGTGAAGTTGTAAGTAAATCTACAGGCAAAATTGTTCTGAAAGGATACAGGCATGGTAACATCTATGAAGCCAAGCTTTCAACAAGTACTGATGGTTCCGCAATCTGTCTCATGAGTAGAGCATCAATTGAAGAAAGCTGGAATTGACACTGGAAACTCTCTCATTTAAATTTCAACAATATAAATGAGTTGGTTAAGAAAGATCTTGTGAGAGGACTGCCAAAGTCAGTATTTACTCCTGATGGCCTTTGTGATTTTTGTCAAAAGGACAAACAAAGGAAATCTTCATTCAAGAGCAAGACTGAATCATCAATTCTTGAGCCTTATCACCTACTACATGTTGATCTATTTGGTCCAGTAAATGTAATGTCTATTGCAAAGAAGAAATATGATATGGTCATAGTGGATGGGTTCACCAGATACACATGGGTGTATTTCTTGCACACTAAAAGTGAAACTGCATCTATCTTGATTGATCATGTCAGGCAACTGGATAAATTGGTCAAAGATTCTGTGAAAATAATAAGGAGTGATAATGGTACTGAGTTCAAGAATTTGATAATGGAAGAGTTCTGCAAAAACCATGGAATCAAGCAGGAATTTTCTGCTCCTGGAACTCCACAGCAAAATGGAGTTGTTAAAAGGAAGAATTGAACTCTCATTGAAGCCGCACGTACAATGTTTGATGAAGCAAAGCTTCCAACCTATTTCTAGGTTGAAGCTGTGCAGACTGCTTGTTTTACTCAGAATGCAACACTAATTAACAAGCATGGAAAGACACCATATGAGATGGTGAAGAAAAAGAAGCCAAATCTGAAGTATTTTTATGTATTTGGATGTAAGTGTTTTGTTCTTAAGACTCACCCTGAACATCTATCCAAATTTGATCTAAAAGCTGATGAAGGAATCTTTGTTGGATATCCACTTTCCACAAAAGCCTTCAGAGTCTATAACTTGAGAACAAGAGTGGTCATGGAATCTATCAATGTCTCTTTTGATGATAAAAAGATTACTGGACTTGAAGATTTTATTGATCATGAGCAGCTAAGATTTGAAAATGAAGACTTAAATTCTGATACTGAAAATCCTGACAATCTAAATTCTGATACTGCAAATTCTGATGGATTAAACTCTGATGTTATAAAAAATGTGGTAACTATGCCAATGGAATATGTACCTATGCAGGGGGAGCATACTCAAGATCTTAACACATCTCAAGAAGCATCAGAACATACATCTGGCTCTTCAAGTTCCGATTCGTCAAGTTCTGATAAGCCAAGTTCTGATAGTTCTGAAAATCTAAATTCTGAAGAATCCAACTCAGAGAGCATAGTTTCAGGGGGAGCACCAGAAAATGAGAATGAAGACAATATGGATCATGAGGGAGCATCCAGTTCTAGAGAGAACCTTCCATCTGCAAGGAAGTGGACTAAATCACATACACCTGATTTGATAATTGGAAATCCTGATGCAGGTGTCAGAACTAGAACAGCTACTTCAAGTGAATGTCTTTACAATTCTTTTCTTTCTCAGACTGAGCCAAAAAAAGTGGAAGAAGCTCTTCAAGATGCTGATTGGGTGCAAGCAATGCAGGAAGAGTTAAATGAATTTGAAAGAAAAAAAGTCTGGACCCTAGTGCCAAGACCAAGGAACAGATCTGTTGTTGGTACAAAGTGGGTATTCAGAAACAAAACTGATAGTGATGGCATAATTACAAGGAATAAGGCAAGGCTGGTTACAAAAGGATATTCTCAATAGGAGGGAATTGATTATGATGAAACATTTGCACCAGTTGCTAGATTGGAAGCCATAAGGATATTTTTGGCTTATGTTGCTCACAAAAAGTTTACTGTCTTTCAAATGGATGTGAAAAGTGATTTTCTCAATGGAGAATTGGAGGAAGAAGTATATGTTGAACAACCTCCAGGCTTTGTAGATTCCAAATATCCAGATTATGTCTACAGGCTTGATAAAGCACTTTATGGACTTAAGCAAGCTCCAAGAGCATGGTATAAGACTTTAGCTCAGTTTCTTCTGGAAAGTGGATTTAACAGAGGAACTATAGACAAAACACTGTTCTACCTCAACCATGGAAAGGACTTACTTCTGGTCCAGATTTATGTTGATGATATCATTTTTGGTTCTATAAATGACAGACTTTGCAAGAAGTTTGTCAAACTGATGCAGACAAGATATCAAATGAGTATGATGGGGGAACCTAGCTAATTTCTGGGCCTTCAAGTCAAGCAGAATGAAGAAGGCACTTTTATTTGTCAAACTAAGTACACCAGAAATTTGCTAAAGAAATTTGGTATGCAAGATTGTTCAAGTGCATCCACTCCCATGGCCACTGCAACAAAACTGGATAAGGATACTGGTAAATCAGTAGATATTACTGATTGCAGCGGTATGATTGGCTCTCTACTCTATCTAACTGCTAGTAGACCTGATATCATGTATGCTACCTGTCTTTGTGCAAGATTTCAAGCAGATCCAAGAGAACCTCACTTAACAACTGTGAAAAGAATTTTCAAGTATCTTAAGGGAACATCTGACCTGGGATTGTGGTATCCCAGAGAAAAGGATTTTAAACTAATAGGTAACTCAGATGCAGATTTTGCAGGTTGCAAAATTGACAAGAAAAGCACAAGTGGAAGCTGCCAATTTCTTGGAGGCAGATTGGTTTCTTGGTTTAGCAAGAAACAAAATTCAATTTCCACATCAACTGCAAAAGCAGAGTACATTGCTGCAGGAAGCTGTTGTGCACAGATTCTTTAGATGAAGAATCAATTACTGGATTATGGGTTAACATATTTTAAAATCCCTATTTACTGTGATAATCAAAGTGCTATTGCTATGACAGGTAATCAAGTTCAACACTCAATGACCAAGCACATCAGTATTAGGTACCACTTCATAAGGGATCATGTGGATGAAGGTACAGTGGAATTGCACTTTGTTCCAACAGATCAACAACTAGTAGATATCTTCACAAAATCACTGTGTGAAGCTACTTTTACAAGATTGGTAAATGAACTTGGAATGGTTTCAGGTTCTTTCTCTAAATCTGCTTAGAGTTGTTCTGATGCATCAGACTTTATGCTCAGTATTTACAGAAATTACTCCCTTTGTGTATTCTGTGCTTAATTAAAAATTGCTTAAGTACTGATTGTTGTCTGATGTGACTCTCTAAACTCTGATAGTGATATGACTGTTTATGTAACTATTCAATCCTATGAAGATACCTGTTCTAGATGTTGACCTAGTAGTCTTCAATAAACTAGAGATCCCATGTTAGAAGTAATTATTTATGTGGAAATCTATTGACACAAGCAAATTCTAATATTGAGCTTAGTTGAGTTTACTTTGTCTATCTTATTACTAAGTCACGAACTAGAATAATGCTTCTCATCTGTTAAGTTCTGATGCTCATAAATCTGTTGAATGTACTAAGTGCTGATAAACCTCACTTATCAAAAGAAAAAGAAAAAGAATCAAGGAATTAAAAACAGGTACTCCTTTGAGATTTGGAGTAAAAATGTGGAAGGGATGACCCAAGTGCATTGCTGGTATTAAGTAATATGCATTAGAAAAGCAAATACATATTTTTCTTAGTGACTTTTCACACTCTATGATTACTGGAGAAATACTCTGATAATAGCATAAATTCTGATAAGCAGTCGTGACTCACTTACACTGAGAAGCCACTGTAAAATGGAATTTAAAAAGATGCACAAAATTAGCACAAACCAGTTGAGGTGGACTCAAGCATGAACTCATTCAATAGTAGGCTTCAGAATAATGACAGGTTTTCAGTAAAGTTTTAGTTATGCCTTATTTCTAAGATGTACTGAAGTAAATCAGACTTTACTCTTTGTCTGACATTTAGCTTAATGCACACACTAACACTCCATATGAACGATGAAAATAACAGTGGTGATCTATGTTATTTTAGATGAACAGTTTATGTGTCAGCTTCAGAATAATGACAGGTTTTCAGTAAAGTTTTAGTTATGCCTTATTTCTAAGATGTACTGAAGTAAATCAGACTTTACTCTTTGTCTGACATTTAGCTTAATGCACACACTAACACTCCATATGAACGATGAAAATAACAGTGGTGATCTATGTTATTTTAGATGAACAGTTTATGTGTCAGATTGCATAAATTCTGAGGACAAATTTTGATTGAACGTTCTGATGATTAAGTTCTGAAGAATCAATATCAGAATTTAAGTGGAGAATTACAAAGATAGGCATTCATTTTTCGAGTTAAGAAATCATGTTCTGCTAACTTTTAAGTTCTGATATAAGTCTAAGTTCTGATATTAAATTCTGATCCTTTACTTGACTTAATTGTGGATAAAATCTAAAAACAGTCTCATTTTAAATCAGAATATGTTGGGGCGGAATATTAACAGTCAATATAATTAGGGATAATGGTACACATACATGCACAGTAATTCTTACTTGTTTCTTGTGCGCATTAAACCCTGTTTTACATTTCCAATGATTGTTTTTCTTCTTCCAAGTCTAGGGAGACGAGGTAGAATTAATTCTACCTGTCAGCATTAAATTTCCTTGTGTCTCCTGGCATTCTCTTGCCTATATAAACAAACACTTCACAACAGCCTACACATCAATTCTTTTCTCACAAACTCACCTTCATTTTCTTCATACCAACAAAACCATGGTCAACTACAACATGTTTTTGAACTATATAACATTCTACATGGAGCTGAGCTGTGAAGCCTGGCAGCAGGAATGGCACGTCACTGCCATTCCTGATGAGATTTGGGACTCGGTTCCCCAGGAGGTTCTCACCCACCTCCTGTTCTTTTACATGGACTACCATCGCCATCTAGAGCGATTGGAGGAAGAAAGGCTGGAAGCTCTCCGCTAGCAAGAGCGAATCATCGGACTCGCTATTCTTTTTGTCGAGAGTAGTAAGAAGAAATAACTAATTTTCTTCTTCCTGTTTTTCTTCATCGTCAGCCTTGCCCTGCTTCTTGAGCTAGGACTAAGGCTGTTGATGTTAGGTTTAGAATCTTAGGACAATCTTGTAAAGCTCTGATGTAATTTAAATTTCATGAATGTATTCTCTTAATATATTAATGGAATTTCTACTTTTTGCAATTTTTTGTCTCTGAGATGTTTGTAATTTAAATGCACTGATAAATCCTGATATATATTCATATTCTGATGATCATTTCATTTTTGATTTAAATTAAGTTCTGATCTAATAATATCAGTACTTATTTACTTGATTTAATTTTGGTCATTCTCATACTTGAATTTCTTCTCAGAATATTGGTGTTGCAGTGAAAAATAATTGAATAAGTGGGAACAGTTTCAATTTTGAATTAAAACTGATTTACCTCGATTAATGGAATTACCGGGTATGTGGAACGGTTTTCCTTGAAAAACTGCAAGTGGGTAAGTAATGAGTACTGTTTTCCTGTGCCCATTAACTATTCATTATTACTGCATGTCTGACAGGTGTCCAACAGTTATATTTTTTTTCCAAGTATAAGTAAGACAGAGAGAAGATTTTCCAATCTTTTATTTACTTTTACACTTTATCTCTCTTTCTTTGCTTTTACTCTCTTTCATCTCCTGACGTTGGTTTTTCATACAGATATTTTCTCAAACACCTAACAGGCAACTCTTAATTTTCGATTTTTCTCATGGCACCTAAGGATTTGATCATTGATGGAGCTAAGTTCATTCCAAATAACTATGCTGCAATTCTCGATCATGCTGAAGCTCCGTCTGAGTTGCATTTTGTGCAAGATCTTCTTGCACACAGTGAAATTGGGTATGCATTGACCCAGCCTTCAGTCTTTTCAAGCCAACAAGTTCTGACGTTTTGGCAGACTGGGCATTTTGATAATGGTGGTACAACTGGTACTCCCAGTATTGTTTTTGAAGTGGATGATTCTGCACATGTGGTAACTCCTGGTACAATAAGCAAGGCCTTACACTTACCAGAAGGCTATATTTTCTCAACACCAGAGGAATCAGCTCTACAAGAGTTAATGGCAAGTTTGGGGTATGAGCAGAGTTTGGCTAAGCTTGGACAGTTGAAACGGGCACATATCAGAAAGGAATGGAGCTTCTTCTTCGACTGCATCACTAAAGCCTTCGGGAATAAGTGTTCCAACTTTGATGTCATTCCTATAATGAGTCAGCACATCGGGTATGCTATTATTAACCAAACTCATTTTGATTTTGCAAATGCTGTGATAGGTTTTATTGGGGATAGGATGACAGAAGATAGGAATGTTGTCTACTTTGCTAGATTTTGTCAGCTTATATATACTTTCTGTTGTGCTGATGAACCCCAACCTACCACTGACTTAACTCCACCTTTCAAAATTGCAAAACGAGCCTTTAATGACTTGGTAAATGCTGACCTTAAGAAAAAGGTGGTTAGACCTTTACAGATTCCTCAGTCTGTAAAACAGATCTTGGTAAATGATGATCCTCAAACCTATAGATCTGTTTATCCTGATGTCCAACCCACCACCACAACCCAAACACCACAGCAACCATCAGAACATACCACTCATACATCAATTCCTCAACCTTCCCTCAGAACATATCTCAAATCATATCTCTCAACTTCACAGACAGCTCAACCTTCATCCTCAGCACCTACTGTGAAGCCTTCATCTTCCAAGCCCAAGAGGACTAAGACTGTTTCTCAAACACCACAGAAGAGAAGGAGGATTGTTCTGAGAGATGAGTCTCATAGTGAGGAACAGGTTTCTTCATCAGAACCTATTGTTAAAGAAGCTGAGAAAGTTCCTTCTCAGAAGGATTCTGGAATTGGGGGATCTAAGCTTCTCAAAAGGCTTAGAAGAATGACTTCTACTGAACCTCCCAAGGAATCCCTACCTTTAAAGAGATACAAGAAACAGTGAGCTAAAAGGCCAGTTTCAGATGATGAGGAAACAATAGCTAAGGAAGGAGATCAGGAATCTCTGATCTCACAAGAACCTGAAATCTGCTCAAGCCACTGCTTCTCCATTGACTTCAACTCATGAAGCTGCTACAGAAAAGGCCAACACACCATCTGTGTCTCCTGTTCATAAGACTGTATCTCCTGTTGATCCAGGCACAAGTGCTGAAATTGATATTCAGAACCTGGTTGTGCCTGAGGTACTTTACTTAGAAGCTCCAACAACAATTAATCCATCAACAACACCTGTTACTGATGCTACTCAAACTCCAGAATTATCTACTACACCTTCTCTACATCTAGATGATGATGATCAGAATATAGGTGAGCATCAGGATATGGCTGTTGATCAGAACTTGGAACCAGATCAGCACTTAGAGGATGATGCTGAAGCCTCAATTGCTTCTCATACTGTTGTTTTATCAGAAGATGCTGATTCTGTAAGTTCTGATGCTGCAAATGCTGATAATACTGGTGATGCTGCTCCAAATGCAGATGCTGATGAAGCAGGTCCTTCAGGACATGCACCTCAACAAACTGTTCCTAACTCTGAACTAGTTAAGAAGTTTGTTACAAGAGAAGCACCAGTGCCTTGGAGTGAAACTCCTGCAGGACAGGAGTGGACTAAGGAATGGAACTCAGTTACATGTGTTCCATCTGCAAAGAATCTTGCTGAGCACTTGACAAAAGCTGATGAGATGTTAATTACTGATGATTTCAAAACACAGCTTCGAGTCACTGCATTGAGTACTAAACATCTACAAGGTCTCCATTCCACTACTCATGCAGAGTTACATAAAATTCAGGAAGAATTAATCAAGCAAGAACAAGTTCAGAAACTTGACAAGAAAAAATTCTTTCAACCTACCTTTGACAGAGTTGCTTATATTGAGAAGACTCAAGAGAAACAACAATCTCAGATTGATGATATTTTGAAAAATCAAGCTTCTCAGCAATCTCAACTTGATGAAATCCAAGCTTCAGTGGAATTGCTTGTCTCTCTTCTCTTACCTGCTGATGCCAAAAAGGGGGAGAAAGTAATTAAGTCCAAATACAAAACTGATAAGACACTGAAGGGGAAGGATGATGAAAAAGATGACCAAGGAAACTATGGAATGGGTGGAGGTCATAGTCAAGGTAGAGGTTTCTCATCAAGAAAAGCTGAAATCACAAGTCACAGGACAAGTTCTGATGCTGGAAAAAGAATTACTTCTGCTACTGGTAAAAGGATAAGTTCTGATGAACTTTTAGACCTTGATGAAGAAATGTCAAGACAGTTATTTCTTAAGGAAAATCCAGGAATGGACTTGGAGAGTCTGATGGAAGAAGAAGCCAGACTTAAATCAGAAAAAGTCAAATCTAAATCTGAAGCTTCTGGTAAAAAGAAACTTCCAAAACTCAAAGGCATTGTGATAAAAGAAAGGACAAATCCTGAAGCAATTATTGCTAAATCACAGCTGCAGATAGATCCAAGGTCCAAGGGCAAAGAGAAAGTTGGTGAACCTATCAAGGTTTATGTGCCTCCTGTGAATGAAGAAATTACTGATGAAGATGCTGATCTTGCTCTGACTTCAAGAAAAGTTTTTAAGACAACCTCTGACATGGCTCAAGTTGTTCAGAGTCAAGAAATAGTTAGTTCTGATAAATCAAAGACACTCCTACCAGGATTCACTAAAGCCAAACAGACTCAACCTTTGAAGAATGCTGCAAGTGGTTTTGAAGCAAGAATGGTTACTGGAAAGGAAGCAAGAGATAAAACTGGATATCAGATTGTTAGATATATTTTATAATGTCATGGCTAATGTGATTTATGTTTAGTTTTCAGATCTTACTTAAACAGGATAAATCAGTACTTAGTGGAAATCAGGACTTAAGGATATCAGTACTTATATTATCAGGAGATAATTATCAGAAGATGGATATCAGAATTTAAGTACCGAAGGATGTTCAGATAAGGAAGGCAGCTGGTTAAAGGAAAGAAGATCGAGACAAACATAAGAAGAGATATGCATGAAGAAGGAATTCTATGAAGAATAGAATACTTGGAAGAAAAGATATCTGATTGATATATTTTAGGAAGCAGAATTATATTTCATATCAATTAGCGATTATCTTGTAACTGTGTAGTATATAAACACAGACATAGGGTTTACACTATAAGTGTTATCACAATCGAGAAGATTATTCATTGTGACCCTAGCAGCTCTCGTGATATTTGTTCATCACTGAGAGAGAACAGTTCCATACTGTAACAGAGTTTATTGTTTCAATAAAGTTTGTTTTCTGTTACTTGAGTTATTAAAGTTCGATTTGATTGTACTATACACTATATTCACCCCCTCTACAGTGTGTGTGTGTGACCTAACAATAGAAGATAGAAACACTGTATATTTTGCTAGATTCTGTCAGCTTATTTATAGTTCTTGTTGTTCTGATGCACCCCAATTAGCAAGTGAGTTAATTGAACCATTTAAGCTTGCTAAGAGAGCATTTACTAACTTATTATCTGCTGATAATAAGAAAACTATTTTTAGACCTCTCCAAATTCCCAAATTTGTCAAACAGTTTTTGGTAAACTCTGACCCATCCACATACACTGCTCTATATCATGATGTACAACCATCCCAACCTCCATCAGAACCTCCAACCACTACACAACCAACCATTTCTCAACCACAACCACAACCTACCATCAGACCTTCACCTTCCAGGCCAAAGAGGACAAAGTCTGTTCCTCAGCCTCCACAAAAGAGAAGGAAAATGATTCTCAGGGATGAATTTGATAGTGAAAAAGAAGCACAGGTTCATGCATCAGAACCTGTGACAGTTGAAGCTGAGAATGTAACTTCTCAGAAAGAAACTGCAGCTCAAGATTCTGATTCCTTGAAAAGAAAGATAACTATAAGTTCTGATGCTACTAAAGCAACTCCTTCATTGGCAAGGAGATTGAAGAAAATGAGGGCAAAGAGGTATAATGCTAAGTCTCCATTAGAAGATACTGAAGAAGCTGAGGAAGGAGATCAAGAATCTCTGATCTCAAAAGAGCCAATTATCATTGAATCTCTTCCACCTCCAGCTAAAGATAAAGACAATGTTCAGGATACAGTGGTTACACCTCCTGGTTCTCCTCTTCATGAAGATGTTACAGTTGAAGATTCAGGCTTAAATCCTGAAATTGACATCAATAGGATGCACATTCCTAATATTCTGTATTTGAAAGCTCCTACAGCAGCTCAGCAATCTCCAACTCATTCTCCAATCTTAAATACTGATGCTGAGATACCATCTACACCAATTCTGGATCAAGAACCTGAAGATCATAATTTAGATGAAGATAAAGCAGAAACTCATATAGCCTCACACACCGTTATGTTATCAGAGGATAATGAGTCTTCATCGAGCTCTGGAGACAGTGTCTCAGTACATACTCCAGCTCCTGTACTTGAAAAGGAAGCATTGGTCAAGAAATTTGTTGAACATGATGCTCATGTACCTTGGGATGAAACTCATTGAGGAGTAGAGTGGACCAAGAAGTGGAATGAAACTGATTTCATTCCAAGTTCTAAAGTACTGAAAGACCATATTAGTAAAGCTGATGAGTTGCTCACTAATGTTGATTTCAAGACACAACTCAAAGTCACAACTCTGTCTACCAAAAGTCTTCAAAGTCTACACTATGCTACTCAAGAAAAGGTTGACAAACTTCTAGAAAAGGCTGAAAAGCTAGATATGGAGACCAAGCTTGACAAAAGGAGGTTTATCAGACCTATTTCTGAAAAGGTAGAAGCAATTGATAAAACTCAAGAAAAGCAACAGGCCCAAATCTCTGAGGTTCTGGCAAATCAAGCTTCTCAACAGGCTCAATTGAATGATATTCAATCTTCAGTGGAACTTCTTCTCTCACTCCTATTATCGAATGATACCAAAAAGGGGGAGAAGATAGTTAAGTCCAAATGCTCAAATGATCAATTACTGAAGAAGAAAGATGATGAAGCTGATGACCAGGGAAACCCTAGCAAGGGTAGAGATCAAGTTCAAAGTGAAGGGCAGAGCAGCAAGGTTTCTTCAAGGAAACTAATTACTGAAGCAAGCAAATCTTCTATTCAAAAGAAGACAAGTTCTGAAGATGCTCAAACTCAAAATCTGATAGCAAGTACTGAAACTCAAAATCTGATATCAAGTTCTGATGAGCAAAGTCTGACAAAGCCTGATGTTCTGATACAAGGTGGAAGTTAAGATTCTCAAAAGTTCATGCAAACTCTAAAGCTCAAGTCCTGAAGATTAAAGAAGAAAGGCTGATATTAAGCTTTGTCAAGAATCATCATGAATTCAGATTGACTCAGTGAGATTGGTAAAAGCTACAAGGACTGTAAGTTGTAGTTAGTTATCTAGTTGAACTCTTATTGCATTTGTACTTACATGTTTTTGACATCATCAAATCTATTAACTTGTATATTTTGCATAATTTACAAGTTGGGGGAGATTGTTAGATATATTTGAGATGTCATGTCTAATATGATTCATGTTTAGTTTTCAGATCTTAACAAATAGGTCATATCAGGACTTACTGGAATCAGGACTTACTGGAAGTCAGAAGTTAATAACAGAACTTAAGGTCATATTAGAACTTAAGTGCGGGAAGACTTACAGTTAAGGAAGGAAGCTGATTTATAGTAGAAGATTGAGAATAAAATGAAAGATGATATGCATGGAAAGAGTTAGAAGACTGGAAGACTTGTAGAAGATATCTGATTGATATATTTTAGGAGACATAATTGTATTTGTTAGGGCGAAAACACGCGCTAATATTCACGCAAGTATACGCGTTCGCAAGTAGTATAAGATATAAATCAGATTCGTTCCCACAGAGATTGGTTTAGGTTAAGTTCAATTTATGCACCTATGCAACAATGTATGGTTATCGCTCAATGCTAAGACAAATAACAAATTGGGTTTTTATTAAACTAAGAGATTATACTAAATATCATTAACTAAGAGAATTGAGGTTGAATTACTATATATGACAAACATGGGATTTTAACTTCATTAAATACTTCATTCAATAGCCTTTTCGTTCTTAACCTTAGCATGTGATGGTGATGACACTAATCAAATAACACGAAACTGATAAACGCCAACTTTCGTTGTACGAGTACCATTCAACCAGACATCCACAAAAGAGTTATAAGTTGAATAGGCACCAATTATATTGAGACCCTATATGTCTATAGAATTTGACAACATAATGGTTTAAGCACAAGTTATCCATAATGATTACATAGGGCAAGTAAAACGGTTAGAGTTACCTACGAATCATGCATACATATACATGAACCTATGCTAGCATGGCAAGTTCTAAACCTCTATATTCACTGTCGCTTCAATATAGATTAACACGATATCTTATATGTTAGCTACGCACATAAGACGAATAAGCACAACCAATACTAGGATATCAATCAATCACCACACACCAAGATATTGAAATAAATTAACTATTGAAATCCATAAGTAAATCCGCTAGAATCCCATGATAACGATTAGCCCATAATTGAACTCATCGTTAACATGGGTTCCAATGAAAGCATGGTATAAACAAGGTCTTAATAAACTGGATAATGATTAAAGTACGAATAAACGAGATCTTGGTTCAATAAGAACGAAAACGAGCATCCAAAGTTATAACTAATTCAGAGAATCACAAGTTGAAAACAAGATCTTTTTTTTCGGAGTTGTTCTGTGCTTCTAGGTCTTCTTCTTGGTATCCCAATCTTCCCGGATGATGAAAACCCTTTTTCAGCGAAATCAGCGACCAGCCGCGCCTTAGGCGGCCGTTCAGCTCTCCGGGCGGGCGCCTAAAGCCTGTTTGGAAAAATTTCTAATGAATCTTTTTTTGGCCATAACTTGAGTTCTACTCGTCAGAATTAGGCGATTCAACTGCCCACGCAAAGCTATTGACATTATCTACAACTTGACAATGGCCTTGACTTCCAAATCTGATCACTTTTTATCATATCTCCTTTAAAAGCTCATTTCTTTATATAACTGATACCTGAAATGCAATAACACAAAAACACATCAAAATATCAACTTGAGTCCAAAACATCAATTTAAGCTTATAATAAAGCATTCCAAGTGGATATAAAATCCACTTATCAGTATTCCATATCAATTAGAAGTTATCTTGTAACTGTGTACTATATAAACACAGGCTTAGGGTTTACACTATATGTGTTATCATTATCGAGAAGATTATACATTGTAACCTAGCAGCTCTTAGTGATATTCGTCCATCACTGAGAGAGAACAGTTCCATTGTAACCGAGTTTATCTTATTGAATATATCTGTTTACTGTTACTTGTGTTCAAAATTGATTTGATTGTAATAACATTGTATTCAACCCCCTTCTACAATGTTGTGTGACCTAACACTTATTCAAACACTGTTATATATATTCGTAAAGAGATTTTAAATTTTCCAAAAGAAACCAAAATTCCATTCAACCCCCTTCTATAATTCTATTGGTAGATTGTTAGGGAATAACATATTTCATGCATCATTATTAAAGAAGCACTATGTACCACCTCCTACTAGTTTACATCAATATCTGCATGATGATTATGACACTGCCAGTGTAGCTGCTACAAAACTACCTTCCAATGTACTGGGGATCAGGACTGTCAAAAAGAACAATGATGCTAATGTTCAATAGCTCATTTAGTAGAACCAGTTACCTGCAGAAGAAGCAACCTACGAAGTTTCCCAAGGAATCATGGCCAAGTATTCAAATTTTGATCTTTGGGGTCAAGGATCTTTTGATAAAGGGATTATTGATATGATCACATTTCAAGAAAATGTCGAAAAGGACCAAAAAGAAGTTGCAACACTTATTACGATTGAAAAGAATGCACAAGAAATGAGGAGGATTGAGGATGTTAACTGTGATGCCAATTTTAATAAAGATGATGAAGGAAATGCTCTTTCAAGTGGCGAGGTAGTTATGAACCAGGAACTAGAGGGACCAGTGCCAACATTCTCTAGCTGTTATTTCATTTGGATATATTTACTAGACAATATAAGTATCCCTAGAGTAGCAAGTAGACCCATTAGCTAAACTTGTCATGTATGAACCCTCTTCATTATCTATATTCAGTCACCTGGAAAGCAAGGGTGCAACACCACCCACCGTACCGCACACTGCATATGTTCCGGTGCGAGGGTGCGCGAGGGTGCGGCTTCAAACGTACGGGGTGCGCCACCATGGCGTGTCCCTATGTATCACAGTTCAGATTTTTGGGGGTGCGGGAAGGGCATGATTTGTAATTTTTTCGACATCTCGGAAACCTTTGCCGTCGTCGTTCGCCTCCGTCATCATTGTTTCTCCACCTTTGTCGTCATCAGTTTGATAATTTACCTTCATCTTCATCTTTGATTCCTTTTTATCAATCATCGACCTCAAATCTTCTAACTGAACTTCTGAATTTTTTAGTATCGTATATATAGCGTGTGTATATGTTTGACCGCTATGTTTGACTCATGGTTTGTTGGTGTTATGTTAATCTACTTTAATTTTTTAATTGTCTCTGTGTGTATATATGAACCCACCGACTCTTTTGATCACTTGACTGGTCCACTTTTTTATAAAAAAGTTTATTTAATTATTAATTTATTTTATTGACTTTTATTAGTGTGCTAAATTTGTTGTAAGAAAGAGGAATGATACTCATAATCAAATAATATTTTCTTAATAAATAAAATAAATATATAATAAAAATAATATGTATAATATATATAATATTTTAATATTTGCCGTATCCCCGCACCCGAATCCCCGTATTTTTAATTTTACCGAATTCCGGTATCACTACCGCGCACCACCGCACCATGCTTCACAGTGATTCACTCATTTTATTCTCTTTCATAATTAAATCTCTCTTATCAGGATTGCTTTTTTTAATGGCTAATCTTTTTGGAGGTTTTTATATCAGTTTCAACTCTAGAATTTAGGGTTTAGATTGATTGTGTGTCGTATATGTACATCCAAGCCAAGTTTAATTTAGTGAAGGGGGAAAGTAAAGTCGTCATGGGAGGGAAAAGTTAGTTACAGCTTGAGTTGCAGTTTGAGTCGGTTAGAATTAGGGGTGTACACGGTTTGACCAACCCGATCAATTCAAACCGAACCGACCCTATTTCGGCTAAACCAAACCGATTTTTTTCAACCCGATATATAGTTGGGTTGAAAAAATGTCAACCCAATTCAATTAGGTTGTATATGGTTTTCGATAATTTTAAACCAATCCAACCCAGCCCGATTAAAATATATATGTACATGCTAATAAGTTAATCCAAAATTATGTTTATGCCATATACATAGATCCATATATCTGTAACTCTAAATATAACTTATAACCTCCGTGTTCATAGTTCATTTCGTAACAACAATAGATGTTTGATTAGTATTATATTTTTTGTATTTATGATTCATTCCAATATTTAAAGCGTAAGTAATATTATTAGTACTTTTAATGTCGAAAATTAGATGCTTAAGACTATGAGGATTGCAATATTGTTTTGAACTATTTTCAAGTGTTTTAAACTTTGAAACCTTATATTTTATTATAATCTTTTATATTAATTTTGTATATTTAATAAACCGATCCAAACCGAACCAAACCGATCCAAACCGAACCAAACCGAAGTATACAAATTGGTTTGGGTTACAAATTTAAACAATTTGGGTTGGGTTGAAATTTTGATAACCCGAATTAATTGAGTTGAGTTGCTAAATTTTCCCAACCCGATCCGTGTACACCCCTAGCCCAAATATATTGATTTTGTACATATAAAGATCGGAGCAATGTGTAGATGGTCATTTCTAGCATTTGTCTTCTTATGCAAATATACAGCGTAATGTACCGTGTTTTTGGGGTAAATATACAATGGATATTCATTTTCTTCAGCTAGATATATTCATTATTGCACCAAGTATCAGTAGTTCTACAAAAAACCAATTGAGATCGCTGGATTCTTATTTCGAAGAACCAAGAAATAATAGAGCCAGCTAATGTTATTCAACTGCAAAACAGAATTATCTACTAGACCTTGGAAATCCAGCTTAGAAAAGGATGAAGCAATTTTAAAAGATGTTCTTAACAAATCCTCATGGCTTTGCCGAACTTCTGGCGAAAAAGGCGACCATTAGACATCTACGTTTCCTTATAAGGGATCTCACCCCACAAAATGACGCCTTTTGCAACAAACCCCCAACCTTGGTCACAACAATGCCTTAAGAGGCATCACAAAGAGATCGTATGTTGCCCCAGTAGACTGCCGGAGCAAATTTATCAGGAGACAATAGTGAGCTGGACTTGGTGGAGAGGTTTCGAACATTTAGCCGTTATCGCTATTCTGAAGACAAGTATTAGCCCAGGTTTCAGTTATGTTAACTTTTTGAGCAAGGAGGATGCAGGGAGAGCCATCATGTAGTTGAATGGTTAAGGGTTTGAAAATCTAGTTCCTTGCACGGAGGGAATTGTCTGTCTAAGGTTTTGGATCCATAATGATGTGGTCATGCTCTGTTTCATTACTTGTTTATCGTTGTTGTATTTCATACTATTTCTCTTGTACATTTTCAGCATATTGGTGAGGATATTGAGATATGCAGAACACTATTTTATTTAGCAATCTTCTTATTTGGAGATGTATCTGCAACTACTTCCTCAACTTGATAACATCAGTGGCAATATAGCATATTACCTAAAACTTACTCTGCAAAACAATCATATATCACACCACCAATATCTTTATACAGAATAATAAGATTACAACATTAAAAAGGGATTGTGCATAGAAAATCAAATCTAGTCTTATGAAAACAAGTGTTTGATCTTAGCAAAAAAAAACAAGTGCTTGATGCCCCCACTTTTTTACTCCTCTTTAGCTGATACAATACTAATAATATACTCAATTTCCTCGGTCACTTCTTTCATAGAAGGCCTGTTTTGTCTACGTTCCTCGAGACAACCAATTGCTAGAAATCCTAATGCTTTCATTGTCTCCAACTCCAGTTTGCTTGCACCCTCTTTGAGCATAGGATCAGCCGCGTCCATTAACCTCTCCTCCTCCACCATTCTCTGCACGTAAACTGCCAAGTTCACATCATCTGAAGGTCTATTAAAGTCTATGGCTTTCTGAGACGTCAGGAGCTCTAGTAATACTACCCCAAAGCTATAAACATCACTTTTGTCAGTCAACTGATAGTTCCTGTAATACTCCGGATCAAGATAACCGAGTGTACCCTGAGCACAAGTTGATATGTGACTCATATCTGTCTCAGCCAATCTTGACAGCCCAAAATCTGCAACCTTGGCATTCATCTTTTCATCGAGTAAAATATTGCTGGACTTCACATCTCGGTGATAGATTGGAGGAACTGCAGAGAAATGCAAGTAAGCCAGTCCCTCAGCAGTTGCCTGAGCAATATTTAGTCTGTTTCTCCATGACAGAACATCCCGATGTTGACCATGCAATTGCTCCAACAGATTCCCATTTGAGATGTACTCATAAACCATCAATGGTTGCTCAAGTTCAACGCAACAGCCAAGTAAGTGCACAAGGTTTTTGTGGTTGACCTGACACAAGATCCGAACCTCATTCAGAACTTGATCAGTGCCTTTACTGTTTCCAAGTTTAGCGCATTTGACAGCTACAACACTCCCGTCGTCAAGAATACCCTTATAAACTTCGCCAAATCCTCCAGAACCAAGTAGGCGATCCCTAGCAAAATTATTTGTTGCTTTCCTAATTTCTTTACCAGTAAAGTACTTTGCATATTTCCCCCCACCACTGGCATTCAGGATTTCTTCACGCTCTTTCTTTAAACGCTCCTGTGCTAATTTGATGCGTTGATGGCGTTTGTAAAGGAACAACCCTATGATGGCTGCAACGAGTGCTGTTCCCAAGCCCGCTGTTAAACCTATACAAAAGTAAATATAAATCAAGTCACATTTACTCATCAATCTAACTATCAGTAGCAGCAAACCAACATCGCACAAACTCATTGGTACATACCAGCTATAAGCGCAGTGTGATCTGCTGAACAATCCTTGCCATTTCCGCATGTTTCATCTGAATTAAAATTGCAAGACTTAAATCATTCATAACCCATCAAAAGATAAATTGCTAAAATAAGAACATCACACAAAACCTGAGAAGTAAAACTGTAAAAGAATGTAAAACAAATTGAAAAAGGTGTTTAGAAAAAAATTCCAATGTATTTTCCTGCTGAACTCAAAGAGTCTTGTAATTTTGCATATTCTTAGGACATTATACATAGAGATAAACAAAATATAAGAGTCTAAGTCTAACTTTCTGTAAAAAAAAAAAGAGACTTAAGGAGAGACATAGAGAGTAACTACTTACCGGGAGCGCAAGAGCCGAGAACAGGATCCCAATGAAATTTAGTAGTACAAAAACACCTCCTTAAGGCATTGTTGTTGTTGTTGTTGTGAGCCAAAGCGCAAGTAGAGTCAGAATTACAATCACTTTGGTTACGACAAACAGGTTCAGGGGGAGACACGTACTGTATCTCAAGTCCAGGTGCTGGCCACTTATTGACCGGCAAGGAGTAATCTAAATTAACGAAACTCCTATACGCCCGACAGCCCGATTCCCTGACACGAATGGAGTAGGAGTTGGTTGATCCACCAGCTCGAAACGTACAACAAAGATTGGAGTTGCCACACACAGATGCATCAATGGATTCATTAATGTAGGAATGACACAAGCTGCTGGCCGTGCAGTTTAAAGGCGACCTTAACAGTAAAGGCGTGCAGTTGAAGTAAAGGATGGTGTTACTGCTAGTGACGTTGAAAGGCAAGGAAGCGTTAAGCTGGACTCCTTCGGAAGTGATGTCACTTGTGACGCAAGTACTGTTATTGTTTACGAAATTAGCGGGTTTTATTACAAACCGCTGGTTTTGAGGTTGGGTTGATATTATGGGATAGGTATTGTTTAGCGTGTCGAATAAGAGCGTGCCACTGTCCTCGCACCGGACTTTGTAGTTGGGATCACCGCAGTTGGGTGCGGTGCTTAGAGGGTAAGGGACTGGCGTGGTTCCGCAGTTGGGACACACGGTGGCGGAGGATGCTAATATGGCCAAGTTCGTTAGTAAAACCGCACTCATCAACAGGAGGAGAACAACAAGCTGAAATTTTGCCATATTCATTTGGGAACCGATATTATCAAGGACAATGGATGCGCATGCGCCTTAAAATCTATATTCTCGTGCTATTTATATAAATTAGCCAATGACCCGCGCGCCTAGTGTTAAATTGGTTTATTTTTTTATATATTTAATTTTTTTATTTTAATTTTATTTATCTTTCAACTGTAATGGTCTTTTGTGTTATTTCTGATTGATTTTTTTTATTCTATCCTAAAAGATTAAAAAAGTTAAAGAAAACTTTTTATTTTCTTATAAATTTTAGTTTTTTCCTGCTAAAAACCCCATTTAACAATTTTTATAGTTGTTATAGACTTAATAGAAGGCATATATATTCTCAACAGTTAAGTTTACTAAATTTGATTTTTTTTTCATTTCCCCTTTTTATTCGTATAGATGTACAATTCGTTTATATATCCCACTTAATAAGTATACTCTTTTTTTTATGAGCAACAGCGTAGACATGTTTTCTACAAAGTAAATATAAGAAATATAGTAAAAATCGAAGAGGTTGATAATAGTAACTTATTTAAATTATTATATATTAATTAATAACATTATTTAATAATATGAGAAATATGTAGAGGGTTTCTGGTATGACTTATTAGTAGAGTTTTGGCTGTGATAGGAGTGTGCAAATGTTGGTAATTATGTAAGATATGTAATTTTATCTTTAATTAAACGGAATTAACGTGTTTTTAAATTAATTATATATATGTTTTTATTGTTTTGAAAAGTGTTAATAATTTTTTTTAAAAGGTGTTAACCAACTAATCAAATTATTTTATATTTTATTTATAATAATATACTATAGATGTGTATTATTTAGTCAAAGTTTGAATTTTATTTTAGGTTGAAAGTCAAACAGTGGGCATTGTCTAAAATCGATTTCATACCCACGGTCAACACAACTGTTTGCTTCATTTTGTTGAAAATCAAAATAATGGCTTTTTGGCTTTGGATGACAGCCCAGAGTCAAATTTTTCAACTAATGTACGTACAAACGTAATCCCTCCTCATTTTAAAAGTCCACTGTATAAAATAAAAATTTACTAAAATATTTGTCATGTTTCCTTAACCTATACAAGTTTTAAAATTTTAATTTAGCTAAAAGACCCTACTCATAAATATCCTTATATAGAAATTCAAAATATATATTATTTTATAATTTTGTCTATGTATATATATATATATATATATATTTACTTTTTTGTTGGAGTATATGTAATTAATTTAATAAATAAAAATTAAATTGTTTTATTATGTAAAAATGAGAAAATGAATATTAAATCTTCAATATCTTAATATATGTAAAATTTACATACTGGACTATTAAAAAGGGACGGAGGAATCTATTAAACTCTTCAACTTTAACAAATATCGATGGTTGGTTGTTTGAGACCCGTGCATACACGGAGATGTAGGGGAGTGGTCTATAAAAAAGTCACGCTTACTTTAAGATCATATGATCTCACGTACCTAAACCATTTCCAACCGGTGTAATTTTTATATTAAAAATTATATTATTTTTAAATTATATTTCAATCCATCAATACTAAATTTTACAACATTTTTATATTATATAAATTATTTTATTATTAAAATACAAAAATAAATTTAAAAGTAATTAAAGTTTTAGGATACAAATACAACAAATTTATTTTTAATAAACGAATATAAGAGCAACATAAAAATATACAAAAACTCTAAAAATTTATTTAGTGTGACATGTAATATCCCGTAATTTTTTTAGAATTCGATTAATAATAGAATAATAGAAAAAAGTATTAAAATTTGATTAAGATTATGATTTAAAATTGAATTAGAATAACATGCCTAAAATTTGGATCAGATTCTAATATGGATAACTTGTAGGTTAAGAAATAGGGTTTTGTATCGTTATAAATACATTCTATTAGTCTTCCTCGTTTTAATCATTAAAATTCGTAGGTCTTTATTCATAAAATTCAGCAGTCTTGTAAAATTCGTAGAAAATTCATCTTAAGTCAGAATTCAGTGATCCTGGACTTTTCGGAAAGCTCTTTTCGTTCTCTACAACTTTCGTGTTTCGTGTTTTCCAAGAAATCGTCGTTTAGAGGGTCAAAAAAGCTATATTCAGATCTGGTCAGGCTCTGGGGTAAGTATTTTTTTGACTTACTTTTATATTCGGAAAAGTTTTGATACTCTGATTTTCGAATTTCGTATAAGATAAAAGAATTCTGTTTCGAACTGTATAAGAAATAAGATACGAGAATCTTTTGAAACTCAGTCTCTACGTTTTCGAACCCGTTCGTAATTTACGTTATAGTTCCGGAACTAGCCGTAGATACCCTTAGTAGGCGCACAAGTGTGCAACTTTAGATACCTATTAAGGGCGCGTAATTATTGAACTTTAGATGCCGGCCACTGGCAAAGTGTGGTATATAAGAATAAGAATAAGAATTAGATGCCGGCTACTGGCAAAGTGTGGCCGTAGATCAAGACTGTGGTATTTATAAGAATTATCGTTTCGTTATGTTTTACTCTGTTCTGATCTGTTATAAAAATCTGATCTCTTCTGTTTTAAATTCTGAATTTTAAAATATAAAACTTTGGGTTGGATTTATTTTAGAAATTGTTTTTACAAAATTATTATCGTTTTGAGAAAATTTATTTTATTAAAAACACCCATTATTTTCCGGTTAAATAGTTAGTCAATTTGTACTTGCTGGGCTGTATAGCTCATTACTTACGATTTCAGATTTCGTCCGAGATTCGAGTTGAATAGCATTGGAGTTCGAGGACCTTAGTTTTGGAGTAGATTGACTTTTGGGATTCCGTTACCTGTGCTTTTGTAATAGTCTCCTTTGTAATTGAATTGTGGATTAGTAAATTGGATTTTATATTAGTTTTGATTTAGATTTAATGGTCCGAAAGTACGGGTCGTTACAGACATCAATTTTTATTTAATGTAACATCAAAAATGGTTTAATTTTTGGAGTTGAGTTAAGATTGATATCCAAAACTCCTTTCCAACCCCGTTATCTTGGATTACGGACAGGATAACGGGGAGGATACTTTATTTCAGTTAAATTTACTAAAATTTGATCGAAATTTTTTAATATTTTTATAATGAAATAAAATAAAAAAATTAAATTACCGGAAAGTAAATTTAATCTACTTTAATATATAATTTTAATTTTTTTAAAATAATATAAGAATAATATTTATTCTTTGATAAAAATTGGTCAATTTGACTTTTATAAAAGAAAATGAGATAATTAAAATGAGATGGAGAGAATATTAATATTCTAGATGAGTTGACTTTTAGAGTTGATGGTTTTTTTAAAATTTTATTGACAATCCTAAATAAAAGGGCGACTCTATAAATTTAATAATAGTTTTCATAATCAATACATCATTGTTTTCGGGACAATAATGAAAGAAATAGGATTGGAATAAATTGCGTGGGAGAAAGTGGTACAGGCAAATGCGATTGAGGTAGGTAGAGACGTGGGCGGAGAGAAGACTTGCTTGCATTTATACAATCTAGTACTACCCGTTATCCAAGAGTTGGATGGCTCTATAAGAGAATCACCTTTGAGATATTTTAAAATAAATAATGTAAAATATTATTTTCAGATCAGTTTTTTTATTTTGAGAGTGGGGATAATATGAAAAAATAAAATTATCCTTACATTATATTTCTTTATTTGCTATTGTCTATGCAAGTGGGCAGATTTTTTCTTTTCAAATTTTGATTGTTGTGGAAATAAAAATTTGATCTGAAAAGTATAGTTTCCTAAAAAATTTATAACTTAAATTAATAAATGTAATATAATTAATAATTAAATTATTACTTTTAAGTTATGTATAGATAATATAATTTATAAGTTAATGATGTATTTGATAAAATTGTAACTTATAATTTAAAATATTTCTAAAAAAATTAAAAAAAATTAACATAATAATTTGAACACATGAAGATTGTTATGGATTGAAAATTAGGGTGTATTAACTGCTGTATTTATTACTAGGGTTCGTGAGTTTCGAGACTCGATTTGACTGCTCTTGTTTTTCTTGACTCGATATGCCTTAACAAGATTCCTACGTACCTTGCTGATTGCCAATGATCAAGACAAAAAATATAGTTCTGATCTGTGGGGTGAGGCCCCTTATATAGATGTTGGGAGTCCTTGAATTGAACTAAGGTTAGAAGACTGGGTGGACAAGTCTCTGAATTAGAATGGACTTTGGAGTCCTGTGAAGTAGGAAACTGATTCCTTATCCTATGAGATTTCTAGGAGGCCAATCTCCAAGGAATTAGGAGGCCAAATTCCAAGGAATTGTATCCTTAATTGAATTTATTTATCAGCTTATTTATTCTTTATTAATTAATTACGAAATTAATTAATATTCAGGCTTTGGGCCCTTTCTAATGGGCTTAACTTTCAGCCCAATTCTGGTATATTTAATGCAATATTAATTACGCAGTCAGGGTTTATTTTATTCCCTATCATTTGCCCCCCAACTTCTGGGAAACCGTAAAAGGTCTCTCAGATGTTAAGTTCGTTTGTTCCCTTATAGGGTATCGTTTTTACGTAAAGTGTGGAGCGACCTACACATTTACAACAATTTGCCTTGTACGTGGCTTCAGGGTTGTTTTGGAACCTCCCCATTACTTTCTTTACCTTAACATTATTATTTAGGAATTTTTTGGTATTTTTTCTTAATTTTCGGGAATTTTCTCTAATTTTCAGGAATTTTCCCTTAATTTATGGGATTTTTCCTTAATTTCCATGAATTTTCCCTTTAATTTCTGGAATTTTCCTTAATTTCCAAGAATTTTCTCTAATTTTCAGGAATTTATTCTTAATTTTCATAATTTTTCCAATTTTTAGCCTTTTCCGACCAGGATCCTAGTCATTTGGACGAACTGGATCCTAGTCGAAATTCTGGCCAGCTCCTGGGGCCTGGTCAAAAAATTTCGACTAGGATTCAAGAGCTGAATTTCGACCAGGTTCCTAGTCGATTCAATGACCTGGATTCTGGTCGAAATTCTGGCCAGCTCCTGGGGCCTGGTCGTATATTTTTGACTAGGATTCACGAGATGGATTTTGACTAGGATCCTAGTCGATTGAATGACCTAGGTTTCAGTCAAAATCTTGATCTTTTTTGGTTTCCAATCGAAATAAAAAGACCAGGATTCACGACCAAGAATTCGACTTGGATCCTAGTTGTTTGTGTTGGGAATATATTGTGAACTTGATGATAAGTTAAACAAAACACCGTAGTAGATTTAACTTAGTGAATTTGTAGCTCTTGACGAAGTTTTATTATAGTCCCGACGGATGATCTTTATAGTCTCGACGGATGATAACTGAACATCCATCGAGAGTGTAGCTTGTGTAACAATAAGTATTGTAGCACTTTTCTACAAACAACAATATTTTAGTCTAGTAGATTTTGTAGGATTCTCTAAGTCATGTTGACTACTAGATTGATATACAGAATAGGTTGGCTAATTGTAAATATGAGATGTCTTGTAATTCTGTATAAGTGAAATGGAGTTAAGTGACAAATAGACTCCCGATGGATGATCTACAAGGCTCTCGACGGATGATCAACATATTCCCGATCAACATAATCCTGACGGATGATCATATTCAAAATAGATGTTGATAGTGACAACACAGTCACATGCGTCGGGTGTTTGCAAAATGAAAGTGGCAGACTGTTAAGCAAGATTTTGAGAACAAAGAAGCATTACCATTTGTATGCAAATGTGAAGATATTCAAAGATGCTGGATAGAGTAATGTAGTAGCATGATATTAGACTAGATTCATTTTGTTTTATTGTCTTGTCTTATTATCATATAACTTGGTGATATATAAACCAAGAGTAGCAAGTAGAACAAGTAACTGAGTAAGCTTATTTTCCAGAGAAATAGATAAGGCTGTATTTGTTTACACTACGCCATAAGTGGGCTACTGTAATGCCTAAATGGTGTTACAATAGGCCCGAAACGTGTTATAATAGGTCAATTGTAACACCAGAGGCGTTACGTATACGAGCATTACAATAGACACCCTAACGTAACACTTCACTGATCTATTATAACAGAGAGGAAAATGTTACAATAGGCACCTACTGTAACACTAACCGGGCCAAATGTAACGTAAAATGAGTGATACAATAGCTTGATCAAGATTGCATAAGTGGGGCCCACATGCCCTACCGTAACACTCTATTGTATCTATTGTAACACAAATTTGTTGTAATTAACCAACAGATTTTATAATGCCACGCTATATCTAAATATACTTCATACTAGAATAGGAAAAAGCAACGGTTAATATTAAAATTTTTAAAATACATGCTCTGTGTATACAACAATCCTAATACCAAAATAAAATCTCCAATACCTATCTAAAATACTACAAAAACTAACTAAAATTACAACAATTTGATCGATCAGTTACAACTGCAATTTAAAATAGTTGAATCAACAGATCATTAAAATTCATTATCAAAGCTTGGTGACTGCGGCGTAAACCTAAGAAAATGACTCTGCTAAAAACACGTGATAATGTGTATTGACCTTGTTCCTGAATCTGCACATTAGAATACGAATGAGAAAAAGGCACAGAAACTAGCAAAGGAAAGAATGAAAATTGATGGTTTTTAAACTTTACCTGCAATGAATGACAAAAATCAACAGATGGTTTGGTTTGTTACTTCCCACATACTTGTTCAGCATTAAAATATAGTGTGACATTATGATCAAGCCCCCTGTCATTTTCTCTGTAACATCATTCTCCCTAACCCCTTGTTCGTTATCATATCTTGAAACCAAATAAAATTAAATCAAATTTGCTTTATAGCTCATAGGTAAGTATCTGTTGGGAACGCAAGACCTGAGCAGATCCACCTTGACTGTTTTCATGAATATTCTGTATTTTTTAAATAAATAAATATGTTCTGCTTTGGACTATTCTGAATAGTTAATAAATTCTTTGAAAGAAATCGCTTATCTTTCAATCGTACCTTATCACATAAACATTCAGCTCTTGCGTTAATCTCAGCACCTAAACCTGGAGCTTTGGTTTTTGGTTTGATCACAACTGCCTTTTTCTTGAACACCCTAATACAAGACATTGAGAATTCGCAACTGTCATAATTATTTTTTATGTTGCCTTTTACTTTATAAATTCTTCACATAATTATGTTTTCACAGAAAATCAAATCACATCAAGTAGTTGAAACAACCATGGTAAATAAAAACCCTGCTCTAATATAAAATCCTAAAATTAACAACATCAAGATCATAGGTTTTTACCAAAATTCCAACAACCCTGCTTTAAGAAACCAAAACAAATACCTGAAAAATAAAAATAAACATAAACCCAGTAAAATACATAAATATCTTGTATATTCTAAAAAACAAAAAGAAAAAACCATAAATTCAACAAGCGGAAGTAAGAGAAATCTAATAAAAAATGAAAAAAATAAGCAATAACTGTAAAAAAAACTAAACAAGCCTCTGTGGACACCATCAAGCTTAATCTGAAGAATGGATGATTATTACAGCTTAAATGACCTCAAGAAACCACATTAAATCAAAATCTGGTAAAACACAGTGACTTTACTTCATAAGACATGAGTTGTCAATTTACCTTGTCAGGAGGTATGTCTTTCACCTACTGAACCTTCAATTCTATTGAGAAATTGCTCATATCTGCCAAGACGCCTTTAAGTTGAATAGTACTAGGAAAATCTCCTCGGTATCTCCCAAATATGATTAATGGGCTCTCTAATAGAAGGCCAAGTATATATGAAGGATACAACTGCACAACTATCAGAAAATCATAACTGAGATTCTATAAGATTATTCAGAATCAGATCTAAGTAAATGTAACTAAAAAATTAAAGAAGTTAAAGCACAAAAATGGCTGCTCATTTCACGACATGGACAAGGTAATAAGGGAAACTGTATTACATATCTTACGAAGTTCCGAGAAAGAAGCAATATACATTACAATTTAGTAAAATGTTAATGGTCAAAGGTATAAGAATGCAGAACTACGTGACTGCATGTGTGTAGTGTTCATTGCAATGTACAACCTATGATGAATCCATGATACCAAATGAAACCACGTCTTATTAGTACATCTTTGTTAAGAAATTGAAGTAGGATACGCTTGGGACTAGACAACACTAATTATTCTGAAAGTTAGTGAGAAATTAACTCAATGCATAATGCTTACCTCAAGATCATCAAGATCAAGATTGTCTAAATTGTTGATGCTAATGTTTGCTAGAATGGTGTAGAAAGTCCTGGTAAAGAAACCTTTCGTTCGAACTTCAATCGAATCTTAACAAGCATCAAAGATATTTCCAGAGTAGATTATTAGGCTTTTCACTAATATCCTCAACATTAATTTAAAATCAGTAGATAGTATTATTTTTGAAATGAAAAGAAGGCAGTAACTAGATGGATTAATGGAAACTCATACATTAGCATCTAGAGAAAGAAAAGGCAATATATCTACAAGAAAAATTATTACTGTTACAAGTGATCCCACCATACTAAGCATTAGAGAAAATCTGATACAGTGTTAAAACTGGTTCTATATATATGAGAACAAATTTAGAACTACTTAATCCGGTGTAGGGGCACGGATATGCATTAGTACAGATACATGTATGTATGACACTGAATTTTCGATTTTGCTGTCCAAAAATGAATTTTAGCAAAAAAATAAAACTAACCAACTTACAGATACTATAAAAGTAAAAAATAAATAGATGTCCTACTGTCAGGCTTACAATGAGGTGGATATATTGGCATTCATAGCTAAGCGAAACTTAACATACGTGTTAGCTAAACTATAATAGTGCAGTGTTCGGTCATTTGGCTTACACGTTCCTTCTGAACTTTAGTTGCTTCATCTTCATTTCGCATATTCTCACTCTGAAGCACTTTCACACTAATTTCAAGATTAGAAATTGCATCTTCTAGCTCTTTTTTCCTAGTCCCTAGACTTTCAAGCTCATCAATATCTACATCTGGAGTTAAATAGCAGTAAATATTAGTAAAAAGTACAAATATACTTTATATATTTGTATATTTAAACTCACCAAATCAAAAATTTTAAAGATAACATCCTGATATCTTGCTTTCGCCTCCTCCGCAAGTGCCTAACAAGTATAAAATCCAATCCGTTTCATTTCACCATACACATTTATGAATAAAATTAATTAATCACATAAAACATCAATACAGAGAGATTATAATTCAACAAGAATCAACTTAAAATGGTGTATAACTAATTTCGCAGCTGAATCCGGTAATCGAGACACCTAATTAGTCAAAATACCTAATTAGTACCCTAATTACTCAAACATCCAACTCAAACACCTTAATTAGTCAAATAAAAATTAATTACTAATCGAACCAGAGAGAAGAAGATGTTAAGAAGTTCAAAACCATAAATATTACTCCAAATCAAACAAAAAACTAAAATTGAGAAATCTAACCAGAATAAAGAAGAAAAGTTTGTAATCGTTGTTGTAGTCAGTACAAGAGAGAGATGAAGAGAGAGAAGGGAGAGAGAGAGAAATAGAGAGAGAGAGAGAGAGAGAGAGAAAGAGAGAGTACCTTCAGGGAACAAGTGAAGCCGAGAGAGGAGGCTGAGACTGAGGGTTTGAGATTGAGAGAGATTTGTCCGAGAATGTGTTTTCATTTGGGGGGAATATACCGCCCAAATATTTCAGTTAGTAAATTGTGCATATTTTTTATATTTTTTATATTTTTTAATTATTCTTGATTAAATAGGAAAATAAAAAAAGTCTTTGAATTTATGCATAAAAAATTCTAGATTTAAATCATATTATATGTTACATTGATCATTCACTAGTAAATCAAAATATAATTTAATACTAATTTATGATAATATTTCTATTTTTTTATTTTTAAAAATTAAAAAAGTATCTAATGTAACACTAGTTGTTGGTGTTACATGTTGTGCAACACCGGAAATTCTCCGCAACACTAGTTTTATAGCTATTGTAGCACGACAAGAGAGGTGTTACAATAGGCCAAAAATCTATTAGCTAATTTAACGCACCTTGTAACACCTGCATTACATTAGCTCACTTATGGCGTAGTGTTAGAATTTCTCTGCAAATTTGTTTGTTCACTAGTAAAGCATCTGTGTGTTATTTAAAGCATCACAGAATTCTCAATCTGATATATATATATATATATATATATATATATATATATATCTAGTGGATAAATTCAAATCCACCAAAAAGTTTTAAATCTTTGTGTTGTATTACTTAGTGTTTTGATTTCTATTATTCTTCCATTGTGCATTAGTGCAAATCAAACACTATTATATATATTAAGTTAAAACATTTTTAAAATCTCAAAAAGTAGCCAAATTACATTCAACCCCCTTCTGTAATTCTTGTTGTATTGTTTGGGAATAACAATTGGAATCAGAGCAAGCTCTTGAAGCACAAAGAGTGTAAAGATCACAACGAATCAACAAGATGAACAAGAAGGATGTTGGAGTAAAGATTCCATTTTTGGACAAAGACAACTATCACCACTGGAAGGTGAAGATGCACCTACATCTTCTCTCTCAAGATGAAGTTTATGTGGACTGCATTGATAGAGGTCATCATGTCCCTATGAGAGCTGCTACAGAAAATGAACCATCAGTTCCAAAGTCTAGGCATGAATGGTCTGATCCAGACATTGAGCAAGTTAGGAAAGATAAAAAGGCCATGAATATACTGTTTAATGGTGTTGATGGTGATATGTTTAACAACATCATTAACTGTAAAACAGCCAAAAAGTTTTGGGACTCAATACAGATTATTTGTGAGGGTACTGAGCAAGTAAAAGAGAACAAGATGCAACTCTTAATTCAGCATTATGAGCACTTCCACTGTGAAGAAAGTGAGTCACTCACTGATATTTTCAGTAGGTTTCAAAAACTGTTGAATGCTCTAAAACTGCAAGGAAGGGTCTATCAAACAAAAGACTCTAACCTCAAGTTCCTTAGATCTCTCCCAAAGGAGTGGAAGCCAATGACAGTCTCATTAAGAAATTCACAAGATTACAAGGAGTTCACCTTGGAAAGACTGTATGGCATTCTAAAAACCTATGAGCTTGAAATAGAGCAAGATGAAAAGATGGAGAAGGGAAGAAAGAATGGAGGATTCATTGCACTAGTTGCTAAGTTAGAGAAGGAGAAAGAGATGAAGGTGGAAGCTGTTGAATCTACATCAAAGGTCTATGAAAGCAAGGGTCAAGGGCTGGTAGCTGAAAATGAAGAACAGTTGAGCCAAGATGAAATGGATGATATAGATGAGCATCTATCATTCTTATTCAAGAGGTTTTTCAAGCTCAAATTCAAGAAGAATTTTGGAGCGGCCAAGCCAAATAGAAACATGGTTGATAATTCAAAATTCAAGTGTTTCAAATTTGGCTTAGCAGGGCATTTTACCAGTGAGTGCAGAAATCCTGATTCTGGTAAAAAGAAGTTTGAGCATGTTGACTATAAACAGAAATACTTTGAGTTGCTCAAACAAAAAGAAAGGGCTTCCATAACTCAGGAGAATGACTGGGCTGCAGATGGATTGGATGAAGATGAAGAAATGAACTATGTCAATCTAGCCCTAATATCCAATGTGACGCCCTCCAAACCCGGGTCAGAAGTATGGGGTCCACAACACACACATACAATATATAAACCTGTATATGAAATATTATCGTCAATGACCCTACTTTACACAACCACGGATCGTAATAGGTTAAAGTATGAAAACAAGCCACAACCTTAACTTTTATTACGTCACTCCAAATCCCAACTAGTTTAACTTACAACTGATAAAGAAATTATTCTTACAAGCTTGCATATCTCAACTATAATATAAAGCTTCTGTCGGCTTGATTCATCTCGTCCTACAATCCTAGCTCGCACATTGGACTGGGAAACCTTGCTATCAATCATTTCCTTTTTAACTGTAAAATCATATAAATTATTCGCAAGAGTGAGCTAACTAGCTCAACAAGTCATAATAACAATAACTAAGGTTAAACAATGGTCAAATGGGAGGATTCAGAAGAATCAAGTTCCTTCTTAAACAATCATTAGAATTGGATATTTATTTTAAAATTTTAAAACCAAGGTTAGGCTGTTGATCAGTCACGCACTAACCCCGAGCAAGGCATACGACTATGCTCTATAAACAGGATCCAAAGATAAACGTTGGTACTTGGACTAGGTTTAAGGAGTTATTTTTGGAAAAATATTACCCCCGGTATATGCAGAAGCAGATGGAGATGAGATTCTTGGAATTGAAACAAGGAAGTATGACAGTCTTGGAATATGAGAAGAAGTTTACAAAATTGTCAAGATTTGTGACCAAGTATGTGGATACTGATGGATTTTTAAATGCAGCGGGGCGTGGAAAAACACTTTTACACAAACAAAATCCAAATAAAAGCATATAAATCGTGAATAAAAATTCGAGGGATCGAATCTAACCTTTTAAAATAATTCGGAGACAACGATCAGAGATCCTTAGCAGTTGCTCCTCAAGTGTGAAGCACTCCACCGGTATCCACCAAGAAAACGACTTTTAGGAGGAGGAGGAGGTGGAGAGAATTTGGTTTTCTAAAACTTTTGGGTTTCTCGGGTTAGAATAAAATAGGGTCTATAATTGTGTATTTATAGGCAAAATTTTCAGCTGAAATTTTCCCATAAATATTATTATTATTATCCCATTTATTATTCTCATTAATAATTAAAACACCTTTTAATTATTAATCCTTTTTCTAAACACTTTAGAAATAATTCTCTCTCTTGATTTAATTTCCAAAAATTAAATCCTTTAATTAATAATATTAAGAACTTTTCTTAATTAATTTATAATCAATTAAATCTCATTTAATCAATTATTAAATTTGCCAATTAATTATATATTTCATAAATAAATAATTATTAGCCATTATTAATTAATTCCTCCACCATAAAATCATTCTCTTTTTATGGTGTGACCCTGTAGGTTCAATATTAAGCCGGTAGTAGAAATAAATAATAATAAAACTATTTTATCATTATTTATATAAATTCTCTAATTTATTAAATATGATTAATTAATTAATCACATTTATTCTACATCGTGAGTGATGCTTCTCAACATATCGCGACTATCCGGATAATATGAATTCACTGCTTAGAATACCAAGAACCTGTCAGTGAATAGTTACCGTACAATAAACTCCTTCTACCCTACAATGTCCCGATTAAATACAAGGCATGGATCTTGTGTCAAGCCTATCTAATTTAATCACTTGCTTACCATTTACTATGCGTAGTTCTATGCAAATTAGAAACTCCTTTCTAATTTCATTCACTCTGGCCAGAGATTCCTGAACTAGCATAAGTGGATCAGCCTTGAACATTCGCTTCCTTCACTGGAAGGGGTAGATCCTTTATTGATCATACACTATCTTCGTGTACAAATTCCTATACCCAGAAGAGCCCTAATAATTGTCCCTGGAGACTAAGAACTAAACCAAAGCATAGTTCAGTGTACACAAGATGACTATGATGACCTCAAGTCTAAGGATACTTGTACAACTATCACTTAGTGAACAACTGCTGACACGTGAGTGAACTCCATCAGTTGTTCAGCTGTACGAGTCATGTTCAGTGAACTTATTCCATAATAAGCACCTACATACTAGCTATAGTGTCACCACACAAATGTCTGTGAGAACAGACATCCTTCATAATGAAGCAAGCATAGTATGTACCGATCTTTGCGGATTATTAATTACCAGTTAGTAATCCTACGACCAGGAACTATTTAAGTTCAGAGTTATCATCTTTTTAGGTCTCACTATTATGATCTCATCATAATCCATAAAAAGCTTTACTCTAAACTATGGTATATCTTATTTAAACACTTAAATAGATAAAGCCCGTAATAAAAACAAAACAAGTCTTTATTAATATCAATAAAATCAAAACAGATTACATAAAAGTTATTCCTAAATCCTAATACATGATTGGACTTAGGACATATTCCTTTTAATCTCCCACTTGTACTAAAGCCAATCACTCTGGTATCTAATACCCATCTCATCTTTATGACGATCAAAGTGACTTTCAAAAAGTAGCTTTGTGAGTGGGTCTGCTATGTTGTTATGTGTGTCATCTCTAATTCAATACAATACAAGAAATGTTATCGCGCTCCCACTAACCCTTTTGTAGAGGCATGGTTCATCCACATTTTTGATAAAATCAAACTCTTTGATTGTCTCATCAAAACGGATGTTCCATCTACGAGAAGCTTGCTTTAAATCACATTAATCGCAAGCAAAATCCGAACTGATTTTAACAGGGCTACAGGTAAAAGGTTTCATCAAAGTCAATCCATTGCCTTTGTTTGAATTCTTTTGCCACAAGCCTGGCCTTATAGGTCTCCACCTGGCCATCTGCTATAATCTATCTTTTGTATACCGTATACATAGATTCCATTCTGGATTTTATGGCACTATACCATTTCTCTGAGTCAACACTACTCATAGCCTCATTATAGGTCACAGGGTCGTCATCATCAAATGATTGACAACTCATTGTCATTCTCAATGACAAGGCCATATTACCTCTCAGGTTGGCGAGATACTCTCCCTGACCTATGAATGGGCTGTTCCACAAAAGGTTGTTCAGTCAGAACAGATGTTTCCACTCGATCTGTAGTAGTTTGTGCTTCTTGAACTTCATTAAGTTCAATTTTGCTCCTACTGTTTCCTTCAAGGATAAACTCATTTTCCAAGAAGGTAGCATGTCTGGAGATAAACACCCGATGATCGGTGCAAAAGTAATACCCTAAAGTTTCTTTAGGATATACCACAATACTACATTTTACGGATCGATATTCCAGCTTATCTGGGTCAACTTACTTGACATAAGCTGGACATCCCCAAATCTTAACGTGTTTAAGACTCGGTTTCCTTTCTTTCCATATCTCATACGAAGTTTGAGGAACAGATTTTGGAAGGCACCTTATTCAGTAAATATGCTGAGGTTTCCAATTCATAACCCCATAGGAATATTGGAAGATTTGCATAGCTCATCATGGACCAAACTATGTCTAACAAAGTTCGATTTCTCCTTTCAGATACCAATCTGGAGGCGTCCACTGGGAGACTATACCATTTACTTTGAGATAATCTAGAAACTCTCCATTCAAGTATTCACCACCTCGATCTAATCGAAGAATTATAATACTATGTTTGGTTGTTTCTCCACTTCATACTTATATTCTTTGAACTTTTCAAAGGCCTCAGACTTGTTTCATCAAACACATATCCGAATCCAGATCTATCATCTATGAAAGTAATGAAGTATGAAAATTCACCCATGGCTTGCATAGACATTGGTCCATATACATCTGTGTGTACCATTCCTAGCAATTTTGCAGCCCTCTCTCCATGTCTACTAAATGGAGGCTGCAATGCCACTATAAAGTGAGATTTTCATCATCCCTTTTATTTTATTAGTTTGTTCAATCTGAAGTAAATTATGTCACATATATACAGACCATTATTTAAAGTACCACGTCCATAAAGAATATTATCTCTAAGAATAGATCATTCATTATTCTCAATAATAAATGAAAATCCAGCCAAGTCTAACATGGGAATAATATTCCTCACAATCGAGGGAACAAAATAACAATTATTTCAAACAATGGTCTTGCCCGTAGGCCTATGTAAATGAAATGATTCTACATCTTCAGCAGCAACTCTTGCTCCATTTCCATCAGTAGAATCACCTCCTCTTCCTCAAGAGTCCTACTTCTCTTTGGTCCCTGCAACAAATTGTAGATATGAGAACCACAGGCGGTATCTAATACCCAAGTAGAAATGACATATTCACTTCTATCATGAACATACCTGAATCAGAAGCGGTAGTCTCACTACCCTTCTTCTTCAATTTTGCAAGGTAAACCTTGCAGTTCCTCTTCCAGTGCCCCACCTTATTACAGTGAAAGCAAACAACTTTGCTCTTGGGGTCTTCAGCTTTTGGTGGAACCGGCGTTTTCTCACCTACTTTCTTCTTCTTGGAAGAGTTCCTCTTCCTTTTCTTAGGATTGGAACCTTCACCAATTAGAAGAACAGAACTCTTCTTAGGGGAAAATTCGATTCCGCAGTCTTCAACATGTTGTGGAGTTCAGGCAGGCTGGCATCCAACTTATTCATGTGAAAGTTCACAACAAACTGCGAGAACGAACTCGGAAGCGATTGCAAGACCAAGTCTTGGCTCAGCTCCCCATCCATGGCAAAACCAAGTTGTCCAAGACGTTCAATCAAATTGATCATCTTAAGTACATGGTCATGCACAGATGATCCCTCAGACATCCTACACCCGAACAGCTCCTTTGATATCTCATATCGAGCTGTCCTCCCCGCCACATCATACAACTCTTGTAGATGCATGAGGATAGTGTGAGCATCCATATGCTCATGTTGCTTCTGTAGCTCAATGTTCATGGAAGCTAGCATGATGCATTAAGCAACATTTGCATCATCTATCCACTTACGATACACAACGTGTTCATCATTATGTGCATCACTAGCAGGTTCAGTAGGCTTAGGTGAGTCAATCACGTATTCCAGCTTCTCAATCCTGAGAACAATTCTCAAGTTTCAAAGCCAGTCAGCATAATTAGGACCAGTCAATTTGTGAGCATCTAGTATGCTCCTGAGTGATAGTGCAGAAGACATAACGTACAAAGTAAATCTGTAAATGATAAACACATAACAACATTTAGCAAATATTCGATTTCATTTTAAAACACTATATGAATCGGGTCTTTACTCATAAGTGGCTCCCACTAGTTTTCCTAATTTATTCAACCCCCTACGTGAAAAATTAAGCATTCATAATGCTAGTGGGAATAGGGATCCTACATTCCATCACACAACCCCGGCTGTGGCACGAAACTCCATGTAATGTTTAATAGGCAGACAACTCTTGTCAGTTACATCTAATGTTATTCCCTAATCAAACTTTAGCCTCTTGAATAATTGAGTCACGGCTGTGGCACGACAAACTCAATATTCTAAGTCAAGTCTAACCCAACATTCCGTACAATTGAATCAGTCCCCAAAAGCCCACAGCTGTGGCACGTAACGACCTTTAGATTCTTATTCAATGTACACATCTCTATGTAATAGACAAGTATTTCTTATTTCGAAATCAAAGCCCTCGGCTGTGGCACGAAACGACAATGATTCAAAAATAAGAACTACTTTCTATCATGTTGGAAGGCTATGACCGACACAAGCCCGTTGTATCATTGGCCAATTACTACTTGATATTATTTAATTTTAGAGGGATTATATTACGTCACAATCATAATCATATTATAAAGAGATTCTTCCTTTTAAATTAAATATTTCAAATCAATAATCAATAATCAGATGATTCCCAGATCGGGTGGAGCATTGTCAAGAGGCGTCACTTAATAACCCTTTCTTACAGATAGAAATCTGTTGTTGACAGAATCATCCTTTCTCTCATATCGAAAATTCATATTCAATTACGTGTTTCACAAACACAAGAATCTCATGATTGTATTCATAATATTATTCTTAAGGTTATGAAACAATTTCACTATACTAGGTTGTCTAACAAACGCCTTATGTTTATTTAAGTTCACCTAAATCTATCATCGCATGATAAACTAAGCATATATCACATATATCAACATGAATAAACATCAAGGTAGGCATGTTACATCATCTAGCACATTAGTCTAAGCATTATACATCTCTATGTATCACATGAAGCATTTAAAATCAATTTAAACGATCAAAATCAGCTTTAAAACACTTCATGAAATATAAACAGTTCAAAACTTTTATATAAACTAAAATTGATCACACCATTAGATCCGTCTCGAAAAAACGAATCCAACGGTATATTGCACGCCCAAAACGGAGTTACGAAACTCCCAAAATTTTTACCACAGATCTATATGCATACAACCTATGCTCTGATGCCATTGATGGATTTTTAAACGCAGCGGGGCGTGGAAAAACACTTTTACACAAACAAAATCCAAATAAAAGCATATAAATCGTGAATAAAAATTCGAGGGATCGAATCTAACCTTTTAAAATAATTCGGAGACAACGATCAGAGATCCTTAGCAGTTGCTCCTCAAGTGTGAAGCACTCCACCGGTATCCACCAAGAAAATGACTTTTAGGAGGAGGAGGAGGTGGAGAGAATTTGGTTTTCTAAAACTTTTGGGTTTCTCGGTTTAGAATAAAATAGGATCTATAATTGTGTATTTATAGGCAAAATTTTCAGCTGAAATTTTCCCATAAATATTATTATTATTATTATTATCCCATTTATTATTCTCATTAATAATTAAAATACCTTTTAATTATTAATCCTTTTTCTAAACACTTTAGAAATAATTCTCTCTCTTGATTTAATTTCCAAAAATTAAATCCTTTAATTAATAATATTAAGAACTTTTCTTAATTAATTTATAATCAATTAAATCTCATTTAATCAATTATTAAATTTGCCAATTAATTATTTATTTCATAAATAAATAATTATTAGCCATTATTAATTAATTCCTCCACCATAAAATCATTCTCTTTTTATGGTGTGACCCTGTAGGTTCAATATTAAGCCGGTAGTAGAAATAATTAATAATAAAACTATTTTATCATTATTTATATAAATTCTCTAATTTATTAAATATGATTAATTAATTAATCACATTTATTCTACATCATGAGTGATGCTTCTCAACATATCGCGACTATCCGGATAATATGAATTCACTGCTTAGAATACTAAGAACCTGTCAGTGAATAGTTACCGTACAATAAACCCTTTCTACCCTACAATGTCCCGATTAAATACAAGGCATGGATCTTGTGTCAAGCCTATCTAATTTAATCACTTGCTTACCATTTACTATGCGTAGTTCTATGCAAATTAGAAACTCCTTTCTAATTTCATTCACTCTGGCCAGAGATTCCTGAACTAGCATAAGTGGATCAGCCTTGAACATTCGCTTCCTTCACTGGAAGGGGTAGATCCTTTATTGATCATACACTATCTTTGTGTACAAATTCCTATACCCAGAAGAGCCCTAATAATTGTCCCTGGAGACTAAGAACTAAACCAAAGCATAGTTCAGTGTACACAAGATGACTATGATGACCTCAAGTCTAAGGATACTTGTACAACTATCACTTAGTGAACAACTGCTGACACGTGAGTGAACTCCATCAGTTGTTCAGCTGTGCGAGTCATGTTCAGTGAACTTATTCCATAATAAGCACCTACATACTAGCTATAGTGTCACCACACAAATATCTATGAGAACAGACATCCTTCATAATGAAGCAAGCATAGTATGTACCGATCTTTGCGGATTATTAATTACCAGTTAGTAATCCTACGACCAGGAACTATTTAAGTTCAGAGTTATCATCTTTTTAGGTCTCACTATTATGATCTCATCATAATCCATAAAAAGCTTTACTCTAAACTATGGTATATCTTATTTAAACACTTAAATAGATAAAGCCCGTAATAAAAACAAAACAAGTCTTTATTAATATCAATGAAATCAAAACAGATTACATAAAAGTTATTCCTAAATCCTAATACATGATTGGACTTAGGACATATTCCTTTCAGATACTGATGAAGAGAAGGCTCAGAGAATTCAACAAGGGCTCGAATACTGGGTTCGAGATAGAGTGTCAATGTTTGAGATTGGTACCAATATCGGGGTAGTTCAGAATGCGACATTGATTGAAAGTAATGGAGCACAATCCAGAAAGGAAAAAGATAATAAGAAGAGGAAAGTGTTTCATCAAAAGGAGAGGTCAGAATCAGGATATCAGCAAGATAGAAATGTGAAGAGAATTGGATTTCAGGAAGGATGGAATGCACAAAACAAAGGGGAAGTGAAAAAGAGACAAGACAATAAAGGAAACCATCAACAGAATCAGGGACAAGCAAATGACGACAAACAACCAAGGGTCGAATATAGGCATTTTGGGAAGAAGCATTCGGGAATTTGTAACAAGCTCAACATGACATGTTATCGATGTAATCAGAAGGGACATTTGGCCAATGAGTGTAAGGTGAAGAAACCTAGAGTAACATGCTACAAGTGCGGGAAAGTTGGACATATCACCAAGGAGTGCAGGTCAACCAGATTGATAAAAAACATGATGAATATAGAAAGCACTAGCACCGCGGTACCACTAGAAATGTTGGCGTTACCTCCACCACCTACCGTGACTCCACAAGCGTCAGCAAGGACTTTTAATCTGAAAATGAAGGATGCTATTCAGAATTCCGAGGTGATAGCAGGTAAGCTTTCGATAAACAATGTTGAAGCTGAAGTATTGATTGATTCAGGAGCTACAAGGTCTTTCATATCAGAAACTTTTGCTAATGGATTAAACTGTGATAAGAAGAATATGAGTGAATTGATGAATAGAGTAATTACCAATCAAGAAAAGATAACTGTGAGTCAATTTTTCCCTCAATGTGAGATTGACATCTCCGGGCATAAGTTTTCAGTCGACTTGATACTTTTCAAATTAGGGGAGTTTGATATAATATTAGGAATGGATTGGTTAGGAAAGAGTAATGCTCAAATTGATTGTAGATCTAAGAAGGTCTATTTACGAGCAAAGAATGGGAATAAGGTGATATTTAACAGCCAGAAGCAAGAGCAACTATTTCTCACCGCTATACAAAGGAGCAAAGTGTTTTTCAAAGATTAACTTGAGGTCGGGATACCACCAGTTAAAGATCAAACCAGAGGATATCCCAAAGATGACATTTAGGACAAGATACGAACATTATGAGTTTTTGGTAATGCCGTTCAGATTAACCAATGCCCCTGCAACTTTTATGGACTTAATGAATCGATTTTTCGAGAAATACTTGGACCAGTTTGTTGTGGTAATCATTGATGATATTCTAATATATTCGAAGACGGAAGAAGAGCACGAGCAGCACTTGTGGATAAATATGGAGATTCTTAGACAAGAGAGGTTGTATGAAAAGTTCTCAAAGTGTGAGTTTTTGTTAAGAAAAGTTCAATTTTTAGGGCATATAATTGGAAGCGAAGGAATTAAAGTGGACCCCACGAAGATAGAAATGAATTACTTGAAGATCAGTTCAGTGCTAGAGGAACAAACATCTTTCATTCAGTTACTCAAGTAATCTAGAAATACAGTATTTGATCCTGAAAACTATTAGCATTATTTACAAGTCCTGGTACTTTACTTTTTCTAGTTGTTAGTTGAGTTATCCTCTCTATTTAATTTGTTTGTCAGGTTTAACAATCAAATAGGGGGAGATTGTTGGTGAGACTGCGTAGCTGTATAAACAGTTACGTAATAACTCAACACGAGAACAATACTAGAACATGACATGTTAATAATACTACGACTACACAAGAAATTAGGATGAATGATGACAAGGAAAATGCAAAGAATCAAAAGATTAGAAGAAGTCTTGAAGTCTGTTTACAGGTCACTGAAAGAAGTTCATTAATATGTTCATGCCTCAGTGAAGAATAAAGGTTAAAGACTTTCAGGGTTTCAGAAATGATGAAGATTCAGTGTATAAAATGCTACAAAAAGATTTCAGCGTATTGGCATTGATTTAAGATAGATAGTGTACGAAGCATAGGAATCTGAAGAATTGAAGACATGGTATAAACAGAGGTTAAAGAAGACAGCTGCAGTCTTGAAGTTACACTCACTGACATGAGCTCATTTATATGTTCAACTGTCGGTGAAGAACAGTGAATGAAGTATCCAAGATTGTAGTAGCAATGAAGACGCTGTTTAAAGTACCAGAAAGGATCCCAGTGAAAGTACAGTTATTTATTAACGGTCAGTGTTAGAAGTAATGGATATTCAACCAATCTGTATCAACTCAAAAACACAAGACAAATTGAATTAGGTTCTCTCAATACTAGTTGTTTGTGAACCAGATCAGTGCACCAAACATCAGTATACAAGAAGGGATTTTAATTCAAGTATAGAAGAAGGTGTTGATACAGTGAAGAATGGCAAAACAGAAGCAAAATATTCAAAGGCAGAAGACTCTTCACTCTGGTCACCATAGAAGTGTAAGTATGGTCGCCATAGAGCTCCAATGGTTGCCATAGGGCTCCAGTGGTCGCCATAGGGCTCCAGTGGTCGCCATAGGGCTCCAGTGGTCGTCATAGGGCTCCAGTGGTCGCCATAGGGCTCCAGTGGTCGCCATAGGGCTCCAGTGGTCGCCATAGGGCTCCAGTGGTCGCCATAGAGCTCAATTGGTTGTCATAGAGCTCAATTGGTCACCATAGAGCCACACAGATGCTGGTCACCATAGAAGAAAAGCCAAAGGATACTCTAGTCGCCATAGAACACTTGATTGATTTTCTAGTGAATTATACAACAGCAGTTCAAGGATATTTGTGGACACAAAGCTACCACCTGTCCAAATGAATTGAAAGTCTACACAGAGAAACAGAATATATAACAATTAAAATTATTATTGTTAAGAAGTTCTGTTCATCTTCTCTCTCACGGGAGGTGATGTAAACAAGAAATAAAGAGAATACAGAAAAGTTCAGCATATTGATATCCGTTTAACTTCTCACCGGAGAAATGTTATAGTGCCTGATGTAACTCTTGTATATTCAAAGGGGCATTATAATCATTATCCGGTAATTAAATCCTTAGACAAATAAAATCTAGATCATTGTATAGGATTTGATTTGTAAATCTTTGTAGTAGCTAGGAACTTTGTTGTTCTTAGATTGTAGCTGGTTAATTTATTTACCGGAGTGTAGCAACACCCATCGAGGATTTATATACGAATATATATTTTCCCGAATATCTTGTGTTCCTCGTTTTATTGTTCCAAACACTATTTCTCTCAAGAACACGAAACCACTAACCGAGCACTAAATCTTTTATCCACTAAAGATTCGAAAGAATTTTTAATTTAGTGATTATCGTATTCAACCCCCCTTCTATGATAATTCGGGACCTAACAGAAGATTGACTTGGATTTGAGCCAGAAGGTTTTTGTTCATCATTCTTCTGCTCATCATCATCCTTGCCACTTCTTAGATTAAACTGAGTAGGTGGAAAGATGCTGTCAGTATTTACAAGATATATGTCTAAGATCTGTATCATCTCCACATCCTCATGCTTCTTGTTTCTTTTATACTTTAGATCAGACTGTAAAGTCATGATCAGCCTCATATTTGATCCGACACAGTGTTTTTGGAACAAGGAGATGTTTGCTCTGTTTGGTTGTTGGTCAAATGTAGACTACTCCTTTGTTTGGATACAAATAGGCTTTAGGAAAAGCTGCTATATGTGCCTTTTTGAGCTCATGGAGAAGTTGAGTGTCTTCTGGAATAACTGGATTCACTCTGTCAATCATTACATCCAGTTCAGATGCTCTTAAAGTTTGTAGATTTGTAAGAGTCACCTGAAGACACCTGTCCACACCACCATCATTAACGTTCACAACAATCCTTTTCTCCAAGAAGTTATCAATTTTCACAACCACTGCCCTGATGAAGTTGATGTTCTTGGACAAAGCTTTCTTGTAGGTCACATAATTATTTTGAAGAGACATTCTTAGTACTGCAAGAAGTTCACTAAATTTCTGATCTTGATTAGGTCCTTTTGCAGCCTTTAGAAGTCTTTCTTTTCCAACATCAACTTGAGAAGAGTTTGACCAACCTAAATAGTCTCTTTAGACTTTGCTTTAGCATCCCTGGATTGTTGAATCTTAGCCTCAATCTCCCCCTTAGTCTTGGTGACAGTCATGAGTAGGGGAGTTGGTAATTCTGGCCTTATTTGTTCAGGTAGAGAGGGCAATGGTATATTGATCTTCCCCATGATGACCCCTAAAGCAATATAATTCTGTATTTAGAGATGCTTGTGAGAGTTCCCCAGGGTCTGGATATATGATTGTTGACTCTTGACTAGAGAAGTCAAAGCTTGAACTTGAGCGATTAGGGAGGTATTTGAGGACTACAATTTTGAGACTTGTTGTTGAAGAGATTGGATTTGAAGATTTGTAGATGTAGAAGCAAGTGGACGAGAGCTTGTTGATGTTGATGAGCCAAAAGTAGCTTCCGCAGCCTGTTTGATGCCATCCATAAGCAATGCAGAAGGCTCATATATGGTCTGGTGAAGCTGGTCCAGTTTGACCTTTGTGTCATTTGGATTGGTGATTTGTTGTTGGACCACTTCATGAAGAGCAATGAAAGATTGCCTAAGATTTTTGACATCTTTTTCCATAGTGGTCAAATTTAGTCTTTTCATTTGGTCAGTAAAGTGTTGAAACTTTGAGGTGATCTTGACCTGGGAAGGTATAATCTCATCCATCTTCTCATTTAATAACTTCCTTATCTTATCTTCATGACCAGTCATCTTTACTTCTAGAGCTTTACCAAAAAGATGAAAAGCCTTAAGCTGAGCTTTATAAACTTCTGTGACTGCATCATAAACATCCTGTGGAGTCAAGGCCTTGACATTACTTCTAAGAATAGTGACATATTCATCCCTAAATCTAGACAAGACTTGATCCATCTCCAAAAAAATCCTTGGATAGCCATGCATCTATATTTTCATCTTGTTCTGCATCATTTACAATTTTCTCCTTCTGTTTTTCAACTTCTTCATTGTATGTCAGCATGATGGCTTGATAGTCCTGATTACTCATATCTAAAGTAAGTAGATGCTGTGAAATATTTGCTAAACCAAAAATATGCTCAACAAGAGGATCATCTATAGATTTAGGTTGAGAGTCAGATGTTTACAGCCATTGAGAGAGAAGATATGGTTGTGGAGGTTGTGAGGTTGATGGTTGTTGTGAGGGATCAGAACCACCTGTGATAGAAGTCATAGTTTGACTCACAGTAGGTATTGTGGTTATGATAAGTTGTTGTTCCAAACTAGTTGTGGGAACCTCCAATTGAATTGGAGAGGATTTGACTGGGTTATTGTCATGTGCACCAGTCTCAAACCCTTGTATGTATTGCACCACACTGTCACCTGAATGTGCTATTCTTGCCTCCTCTATGACAGGATCATTAGCAATTGTACTCCCAACTTCAATTATCAAAGCAATTTCAGCCAGGGTTTTGAGGGGAGTTGTTCCTGGAACAGGAACCTCCAATTGAATTGGAGAGGATTTAGATAGCTCCCCCTCAAGAGTACTACCCTCAAACCTAACAGCATGTGGAGGCTGATTTGTACATGAAGGTGCATTTGTGATATCCATGGGGTCTTCAGTAAAACTGATGAATCCCCTATATTTGTGTTGGTGTCATCAAGGTCTACCCCAGATGTAGCCTCTCACCAACTAATTATGGTTTCTGGGTGGTGAACAAGGTTTCTTGAATCAAGTCACTTGATTGGGGAAATACTTGAGAATTTGATTCAAGTATTTCAGCATAGGAAGTAGAAATATTAGATATAAGATTTTTGAAGCTCAGGATTGAGTGTTGGTAGCTCCCCCTGAATGGATGAGGGAGCTTCCAGGGATGTGCTCTCCTTGCAAGTAAACAGTTTAATCCACCTAGATTCCAGCAACCTCAGTAATATGCTCAAAGGCAATCATGTCCTCAACAAGGAGGTGCTGCTCCACTTTCTAGTTCTGATTTTGAGGAGTTAACAGTTGTGCAAAAGTCAGGCTGTTTCTATCAAGACCTTGGAAAATCAAATTGGACAAATAGCCAATGCCTTGCTCAATCGTCAACCTGGAACACTTCCTAGCGATACTGAAGTGCCCGGCAGGAAGGAAGCTAAAGAGCAAGTCAAAGCTGTCACCTTGAGGTCTGGAAAAGTTGTTGATGCTGAAATAGCAAAAGATAGAGAAGTTGAAGTTGTTGATGAAGAAGGAATGCAAAAGGAGAAAGAGGGGGAATCAAGGAAGACTACTGTTGAACACACTCTGCCTGAGGGTAATACATGGGAGAAACAGCTCTATCCTCCACCAGTTTTTCCTAAGCGATTGCAAAAACAAAAGCTGGACAAGCAATTTGGTAAGTTTCTGGAGGTGTTCAAGAAACTTTACATTAACATACCTTTCGCTGAGGCTCTGGAGCAAATGCCTAGTTATGCAAAATTCATGAAAGGTATTCTTTCAAGGAAGGTGAAACTGGATGATCTTGATACCGTTGCTCTGACGGAAGAGTGCAGTACCGTGCTGCAACAAAAGTTACCTCCAAAACTTAAGGATCCAGGTAGCTTCACCATTCCTTGCACCATTGGCAAGTTGTCATTTGACAAGTGCCTTTGCGATTTGGGAGCAAGCATCAATCTGATGCCGTTGAAACCTTCACATGTTATTCCAGCTACAGAGGAGATACCTGTTGTTTTAACTCCTCATGAGGAGGATCATTTGGTTGTTGTCTTAGAGACTCATTTCCGCCCAGAGCTACCAGAGATCACACCATTGAGTGTAGGTACACAAGTTATGCCTACTGCTGACCTGTATCATTTTAAGACCATGGTTACTGCTGATTTGGAGCATGTTTCTACACAGACTATGGCACCTACTGGACTTCTTGTTTCTGATCCCCTAGATATGAACATAGATCCATCTTTTCCAGTGTTAGCTCCATTTCCTTCTGAGATGCCAGTATCTGATACTGCACCCCCTGCTCCTACTATTCCTGTTACCTCTGCCACTACAGGCCTAGGGGGATTGATTGAGGGTTTTCTGACACTGATTGATGGTTTGGGAGGTTATCCAGTGGCTACTGTTCCGACCATTTTGTATGAGGAGCTTAGACAAATGTATGATGAAGTATATGCTAGATATCGGGAGGTGTTTGCTACCCGAGATTGATTGCCGAGAGACCATACATACCCTCACCTGAGGCAGACTCTGTTAGGAGGAGTTTTTCTAGAGAGTTCATGCATCAGAGTGCTACTACTATTATTAATGGTCTACAGACAGAGATTGCAGAGATGCCATTTACTAGTTCAGGAGCCGTGGATAGGACTACTGTTTCCAGGATGATTGATCAGACCAGAGAGGAGTTCTTACAGCGGGTAGATGAGTTGTTCGGTCCATATTGATATGACCCTGTAGATATGATTTTTGCTTTAAGGATCATCATATATTATTGCTTGCGCATTCCTACCTCTTTTGTTGACCCTATACATATTTTTTTGCTTCCGACTCGAGTATAGTAGAGTCAGTGACTTTGAGATGATGATGGGATTGCACCTTTTGTGCTATGTTGCAGTTTCGAGTTCCTTGATATATCTATTGACTTTTGACTTCTAGATCAATTGTATAATAAGGACTTAGTATGTATTATGCTTTTCACGATCATTGTACTGCTGATATTTGGACTTATGGGTCAAAATTGATATTATGTATTGTTGTATCAAACTAATGATGATTATGGGATATATTTTTAATGATTCTACATTCCCCTGAGATATTACTGTTTACCCTTTCGTATGACATTATTACTGTTGCATCTTATTTGAGCATATCCTAATGAACTTGTCAAATTAAAGAGCGACCAAAATGTTTTCTTTAAGCACTACTACATAAAATGTTTTCTTTAAACACCATTATATAAAATGTCTTCTCTTAAAACTTTTCACTAATAATTTCCTATACAAAATGTTTCTCAAAAATAGTTTTGAACCAAACTAAACCATCTCTTAATAAACTCTTTTGAGACAATCCAAAATATATATTATACACAAGATTTCTTACAAATCAAGATTTCCCAAGTATGTGTTTTCTTCTCAATTACACAACTTTCAAAAATGACATATTTCAGTCAAAATAAATGATTTCCATACATCAATTCTATAAGTCAGGTGATTTATTTCAGTGTTCTCAAACAATGCTCGACGCCCTTTTAAAATCAGTTTATTACATTCAAACCAAGTGTGTTTTCGAAATAACGATGGTTTCAACTCTTATATCTTCTCAACCATTGGTTTTAAAAGAAGCCTAATGAGATAAGTAGACTCAATACATCTTTCCTAAAGGACCTAACAAGTTCAAAAAGATTCATTGAGATTTAATTGGTTTATAAATTGTAACAGTATTTTAGTTTCATAACTGCTATTAAACCCTTTTGGTTCAACTTGATTAAACTTAATTTTTTCTTCTTAATAGTGAAAAGATGCCACCTCGGAAAAGAAGGGGAAGGCCCCCAAATAACCCAAGATTAACCCCTAAGATGGAAGAGAGTGGAAACACTCAGCCTCAACCAGAGGAGCAACAAGGTTAAAATCTAGATCAAGGACAAAATCAAAATCAAAATCCACCCCCAATAAATAATGACCCTACTGCTCTTATACTTGCATTTCTACAACAACAAACTCATAATCCACCTCTTTCAAATCCTTCAAATCTTTCAAATCCTTGAACCCACCTAAGTTCAAAGGGACAACTGATCTCATAGAAGCTAGGATTTGGCCCTGAGAAATTGAGAAAACCTTTGAAATTGTAGGAGTGGAAGAAGATAAGAAAACCATCTTTGCTGCTTTTTTGTTGAAAGGTGAAGCTAATTATTGGTGGGAAGCTAAGAAAGCCATTGAAGTAAACCAGATAATTCTATGGGAAAGATTCACTGCTTTATTCCTTGAAAAGTATTTCCCCAAGCATTTAGAACGAAAAATGAAATTGAAATTTAGGAGCTGAAGCAAGGAAACATAACTATCGCAGAATATGAAAATAAGTTTTCAGAACACTGCATATTCATACCCTACCATGTTGACACTGAAGAAAAGAGAGCTAGGCATTTTCAACTTGGTTTACGACCATGGATTCAGAATCGAGTAACAGTACTTGAGCTCTCTAGTTATGCGACTCTGGTGCATAAAGCTTCAATTGTAGAGAGCGGGAATGATCTGTATCCCAAGGACAAGGGAGGTATAAAGAGAAAGTTTTGAAACCATGTTGGAAATTCTGGAAGAAAATTTGATGAAAATAAGAACAAGAAACCATTTGTGAAAAAAAAGGATCGAAGGATTAATAAACCAAGGTTTGGGCGCCAAGATAATCGAGGAAACGGGACTAGATTTCGGCCCCTCAAACAGCGAATCTACTTCAAGGAAGACCTCCATTGCCAGATTGTAAGACTTGTGGATGAAAGCACAGTGGACAATGCCTCCAGGAGAATGTTACGTGCTATGTATGCGGAAAGAAAGGACATCATGCTAATAACTGCAAGGAGAAGGCCATCACTTGTCACAGCTGCAGAAGGAAATGACACTACGCTCGCGAATGTCGCCAAGCCAGAAAGGAAAGTGAAGTACCCAGACTTATGGCACCCCCGACTCAAGGCAACCACAACTTAAGCAGTGCCAACAACACCAACAACACCAACAATAAACCTACTGCACGAACTTTCAACATGACTCTTATGGATGCTATCGCTGATAATGACATAATTGCAGGTACACTTTTAGTGAATTCTGCAAATGCTTGTGTGTTAATTGACCCTAGCACTACTAGATCTTTTATTCATCCAGCAAATAGTAATTCTGATTGAATTGTACATAAGATATTAAAGATATGGGCTTTCACTATACTACTAAGGTATTCAAGAACATTGCCATTTTCCTTTTTTTAGTAATTTTTGTTTGTTAATTTACTTTCGGTATATTATTGTTTGTGAAACTGATGAATTTGATGGTAGATATTTGGCCTTTTTGCTGCTTAATCGTTATATGTAATCAGTAACTTAGCTATAGAGCTGAGTTTTATGTGAGATTATCCAATTCATGTATTGGATCATGTCAAGCATGGACTGATAGATGCATTCTGTAATTGAAGCTGTTATCGAGATCTTCAAGATGTATAGAGATGTTTGTATCACGATGTAGAATGACTTGTCGATATCTCTACTTCTGTACATATGTAAATGACTTGTCAATATCTCCATTTCTCTACATGTGCAAATGACTTGTCGACATCCCCACTTCTCTACATGTATAAATGATTTGTCGATATCTCCATATCTCTACATGTGTAAATGACTTATCAAAATCTTCATATCGCTACATGCATTTTGACTTGTCGACATCTCCACTTCTCTACATGTCAGGTTTACTTCTCCATAGGCAAAATGACTTCTCTATAAGTTAGATGACTTCTCTACAAGCGAAATGACTTCTGTACAGGTCACGTTGACTTCACGACAAGCTTGAGCAGTTCTCGATATAATTCTCGACATTCCTTGGTCTGTGATTTCTCGACATTTGACTTAAAACATTTTATAATCTACATCATTATTCTTCACCAAGCTATATATCTTCACTCGGAGGCATGATTAGGCTTCATCTTCTTTCAGAGATTTATTCCTAGATTGTTGGCTGTTTATTGAAAAATACTTTAGTCTAGTCTTCTTAACATTCTTACAGACACAAAGAATACCATTACAAATTACATAAAAATTACAAGTTAACTAAATCTTAGGAATGTCAATATGACTTGGTCTTGTTATATCAAGGTATGTTTTGCACAACACTGATTATTATATATAGGTACTAATATAATCAAAGATATATTTGGCTATACCTATTCAGATATATTTAATCTTTTAACAAATATATATAATAAAATATTATAATAGAAATAATAAAATAACAATTATTTAAATTAACTGTACATCACACAGGTTTTAGGCTAGTACTACATTGCAGTAGCCGAAACATTAAAAGTTGATAGTCAGTCGATAGTTGCTGAAATTATTTAATTACCCCTTACTTAATTTTTAGTATATTCTAGTTTAAATTATTTTAAAATCATTAAATAAATCTACTTCTAATTATATAATAAGAGAAAAATTCTAATATCACCAACAATGGGACACCTCTAGTGTCTACTCAACCTAATCTCAAATCACTCAAAAATCGACTCGAGGTGAAAACTTAGAGGTATTAAAATAGCCTAAAGAATGGAAAGCAATAGAAAATTGAGGGTTTTATCGACTTACAAGGTTTACGGGATCGGAACGCAAGTTTATAAAACTCCCCCGTCAACATCAGCTCTCCTCCTCAACTAAAATTACTAAAAATCTGATAGTTACCGGGTAGTGTGGTATTTACTAAAATTACTTAATTTAAGTTTATAAAACTCCCCGTCAACATCATCTCTCCTGCTCAACTAAAACTACTAAAAGTCTGATAGTTACCGGGTAGTGTGGTATTTACTAAAATTACTTAATTATCTAATTTAATTAATAATGTTAAATGAATAATTAAAAATATATTATTAGATTATATCCTATATCTATACTATCAAATTATATTATATTATAATAAATGAAATATCAAAAATTTTATAGACAGTCGATCATACTTAGTTACGCTTACCTAAATTATTCATCCGGACTTATTTGCCCTTACTTAATTAGTTTTAGAACCTGCTTTATTTAAACCTACTTTAATCTTATAATATATTATTCAATTACCTAATTCAACTAAAACACGTTATCTTTTCAATTTCCTTAAAAATGTAAAACAATTTGTTGGTAGATAAAATCACATCGGACTAAAACAAAATAATATATATTATTCATTCGTGCTAAAATTAAATAATATTTAAACCAGATTAAAAATAAATTAAAAACAAACTAAATATAATTACTTGAATTTGGTTGATATACCGAACTTATATAATTACAAATTTTCTTCCATGCCTAATTTATCCATACAATTTTAATTTATTAAAATGAGATAATTCTTTAGTTTTTATAATAATATCGTACTAAAATAAAAATATATAAAATATTCGGCCGGACAAAAAAGTTATATAATTTATCTAAGATAAAGCAAAATTAGAATAAAAAATTATTTAGATCAACTAAAACAATTCAATACGATCTAAAATAAAATAATATGATATAAAATGTTTCATATTTTAAAATTTTCAATTTAAATAATTTTTTTAAAAATATTATATAATATTAAAATAATTCATGTATCACACTATTTTTAAGCTATTACTTGTAAATTTCAATTGATAACTTGTTATTGTAAACTAGCTTCAAAACCCGTGCAAGGCACGGGCAGTTCTTATATAATAATTTTTAAGTATTTTAATATTTTTTAAATATATTTTTTAAATATTTGTAGCTGACGAATATGAGTATATTTATTAAAACAATACGCAAGAACATGTAATATTCAGAGTGATTGTAGTATAAAGGAAAACACTATTTTAATTTTCTTTACTGGATATTTTGTTCTTTAAAATAAATGATTTGAATTAACTACGCAATAAGAATTGATCCAAATTATTGAAGTGGAGTATGATTATTATTAATGATGGTAGTTAAATATTCATACCGAAACATTTTTAGTTTTTAACGGTAATGAAAATTTTAAAATTATCGTGAAATAGGCGATGGTCGTTATGTGCGTTGTTTTAAGAGTTTTTTTTTTATTTTCTTGCCATGTTCAAATATTAGTGGTAGTAACAACTTCCCCCATGCAATTCATGGGCATACTCGACGTCACATATTATGTGCTTACGGGGGTATAGTTTGATTCTAAATTATATATTCATAAATATGATTTTATGTTCATAATTTTAAACTAATTATCGAGTCATAGGGAATGATCCTCCGCTCTTATTATAAGATCGTGAATGGATATACATATATTTTGGAAAAGAGAATAATATTCTTCTTTAAACTTTTTTATTTCAAATCTATTTCTGTACGACCTTCTTCCATATATGACTAAGAAAAGTACCGAGTTATTTTTGTATCGGCTTATCCCTTGACATTTTGCTCCTGTTGGGATAAACCTGACTATTTGATTGTGTTATAAGACATATATAAATTATACATCAATTTTAATGGAAAAAAGTAATCAACCAAATTACCAAAGTAATGAAAAGAGAGGGTAATCAAATGACTTGTGAATTACAGATGTATTGAAAATTTGTGAAAGGTGTGAAGAGGGGTATGGAACAGACACAAACATTCAGAGTAAAATCTCGATGAATGAATACATTCGGGAACGTAATTTTTTTATTTATGGAGATTATTCATTTGTTTGATGAGTTTATTTATTTATCGAATGTTCTTCTATCAATACTGTATATTTTATACTTATGAAAATTCTACATAATTCTTTTATAAAATTGGTATAAAGAGGCTAACATGGTTCAATAGTTACGAAGAAAAATATATTTCTAAAATTACTATGATAGTAAAATGTTCGTCAAGGGGGTTGAATCAGGAGAAATGTATCAAAATGTCATAATTTCAGTAAAAATGCCCAAAATATCACTTCTGAAAATTATGGCCCAAAATATCACTCCAAAACGGGCTCGTGTAGCGTTTAGAAAATAAGGCAAAATGTTATATCGTATAACGTTTTACCTCTATTTTTTTACTTTCTAATGTAGAAACGTGACTTCAAGTCCCGTTTTGTGTTTTGTGTTTTTTGTTTTGTTTTCTTAAGCTTGTTTTGTTGTATTGTTTAGGGGCCCAGAAACATTATTTAATGTTACGTTTTTTAATATTTGTTTTAATTTAATATTTTTAGAATTTATAAATGATACCATAATTTAACAATTTTTAACATTTAGGGTTTGTCAATCCCCTTTTGGTTTTTTTATCGTAGGTAACCCGCAGCCGCTACCCTTCGAGTGCGCACTGGGTAAACCCTACGAGCTCACGCAATAGCCTGCAAACCACGTGAACCAAGGTAAACCACATTTAAGCGACAAGTTCTGGCTCAGGAGGCATAATCATAAATTCTCCTCCCATGGAATTCGAACATGTGACTATGAGGATAATTATTCCCTCTTTAACCAACTGAGCCAACCCTTACGGGCCCCTTTTGGGTTTTTTTTTCGTAGGTAACCCGCAGCCGCTACCCTTCGGGTGCGCACTGGGTAAATCCTACGGGCTCACGCAATAGCCTGCAAACCACGTGAACCAAGGTAAACCACATTTAAGCGACAGGCTTTGATTCAGGAGGCATAATCATAAATTCTCCTCCCGTGGGATTCGAACCTGTGACCAAGAGGATAGTTTTCCTCTCTTTAACCAGCTGAGCCAACCCTTACGGGCCCCTTTTGGATTTCAGACACATTAAAAAAGAATTTAATAAATATTACACCGATTTAGGGTTTAGGGCCTAAATCCTAGATCTTAAACCCTAATTTAAGCCGGGGTTTAGGGCCTAGGGTTGAGGGCCTAGAAACCAAATATGTACATTTTAAATTAAATAACTTTGAATTTAAAAGTGTAACTTAATTTAATAAATTTTAATATTTTAGGTTTCACCAATCCCCTTTTGGGTTTTAGAAACAATTAAAATAATTTTTTTGTAGTTTAGGATTAACAATTTTTTATTTTAGGCTAAAAATATTTTTTTTACAAAAATTATGTGTAAAACGTTAGATAAAGTTGGCTATGTTATACAAGAAATTTGGGTTTAAAATGAAATTTTTTATTAAAGTTGTCTGTGAACTCTAAATTTAACTGTAAATAAAAAATTGTACAATTAAATATATATACTCTTGTTGTTTTGCACATGTATAAAGTTAGTATATAGAAATGAGTTATTTAATCAAGTCTCAATTTATTATATTTTATAGACATATTAAAATAAATATAAAATTAAATATAGACTAAGACACTCTATGTAAATTAGTAAGCTCTACCTCAGTACTTGATGTTATCAAGACTTAAACAAATGTGTCTCTACCTCAAGTGGTTGATATGGTAAATTTACAAATAGTTGACATGGGTTTGATTCTGATAGGAAATAAATAAATCCTGATTATGTGGTTAATGTTACATTAATTACACATGACTTGGGACATGGAGCCCAATAAGAAGATATATGACATTCAGACCAAAAAGGTTAACACATTGATCAGGCCTGATGGACCAGATCAGGCCTGATGGAACAAAGAAGGCCCAAAACCCTGAATATTAATTAATTTCATAATTAATTAATAAGGGAGAAAAACAACTATTAAGATAAGTCCTAGTGGAGATATAAATCCTTGTAGATTGTCCTCCAAGGAACCTGGTGAGATAAGGAATCAACTTCCTACTTCCTAGGACTCCAAAGTCCATTCTAATTCTGAGACTTGACCACCAAGTCTCCTAACCCAAGTCCAATTCAAGGATTCCCAACATCTATATAAGGGGTCTCACCCCACAAATCAGAACTACATTTTTTTACTTGATCCTTGGCAATCGGCAAGGTACGTAGGCATCTTGTTAAGGGAGATTGAGTCACGAAACACAAGAGCAGTCAAATCGAGCCTCGAAGCTCACGTTCCTTAGTAATAAATACAATAATTAATATACCTTAGTTTTTGATCCATAACATTTGGCGCCGACTTGGGGAGGCACAACAACAACCATGGCGAGAACACGGAGAACAATTAGAGCCCTTGAAGGAGAAACACCCGCTGGGACAACCCAAATGATTTTGTCAACTTTGGAGGTGCCTCCTCATTCAACCTATGCCACCACCCAAGGAGGAGCCCAGGTAGGGGCAACTGAACCTCAGCCACAAGGGACGATTCCCTCAGCTACTCAAGGGACGAATTCCCAACTTTAACAACTACATACACCTGTAAATTCTCGACCCATTGGGTACGAATATTCAACTGTTGTAACCACTAACCCCCTTATGGGATGCCCCTTTACTCCGAGGTTGGAGGAAGTGGACATGCTGGACGGAGTGAAGCACGAGGGCGATCGCCCCCTACATACGAGGTTTGGCTTTTATCCCTGAGGATCAGGAATTTTCTGGTCCTTAAATTGATAGAGACTCCGAATCTTCGGATGATGAAGTGGCCCCAAGAAGGAGACGTGCTGGCAAAGAGCCTATGGCTGATGGTAGCCAACGTCCTAGGAGCACCCAAGGGACGAATCCCCAAGAAGTGCAGGAAAGGATCAAGGCTCATGAGGCTGAGATTCAAAGGCTGAAGCGCGACTTGGAGGCGCACCAGACCACCAGACCCCAACTACCTCCTAGGGGGAGAAATCCTCCTCATATCATACAGAGAAGGGCTATTGTCCCAAGGGCTGATCCAAGCAATCTCCTTCCCCTTGGAGATCCTGATGATCCTACTCCACCATTCACTGAAGAGATAATGAATGCCCATATCTGAAGGAAGTTCAAGATGCCCACTATCAAAGCTTATGATGGCACGGGAGATCCCGCTAATCGTGTTAGGACATTCTCTAATGCACTATTATTGCAGCCCGTGAATGACGCTATTAAATGTCGGGCCTTTCCTCAAACCCTGTCGGGTATGGCCCAAAAATGGTATAGTCATTTGCCCCCGAACTCTATTGGGTCCTTTAGAGAATTAAGTCAGGCTTTTATTAAGCAGTTCATCAGCGGGAGAGTGCATGAGAAAAGTTCAGCATCCCTCATGAGCATTGTACAGGGAGCGAAGGAATCCTTGAGAGAATACATGAATCGTTTCACAAAGGAGGCTTTAAAAGTCCCGGACCTTGATGACATGGTAGCCATGATAGCACTGCAACATGGAACTAGGGATGAATTCTTCAAGATGTCCTTGGCCAAACGCCCCCCTGAAAACATGTTGCAGTTCCAAGATAGGGCCGGGAAGTACATCAAGGTAGAAGAGAGCATGAGGAAGACCATAGTGAATAATGAGCCCGCTGGAGGCAAGAAGCGGAAAACTGACCTGGAATATATCGCTAAGGACAAGTATCCTAGAATTGAGCAAAACCCTGATTCAACCCCCAAGAAGGGAGGACCTGGGAAAAAGTTCACTGAATACGCTAAGCTGAATGATCCTAGAAGCCAGATCTTGATGGAAATCGAGAAAGATCGAGATATTCATTGACCTAAACCTTTGAAGGCTGATCCCTCCAAGCTAGATAAGAGCAAGTATTGCAGATTTCACAAAGATGTTGGTCATGACACAGATGAGTGTAGACAACTGAAAGAAGAAATTGAGTTCCTCATTCAAAAAGGAAGATTGAACAAATACACTGGAGAAGGAGGGGATAGGAATAACAATGGAAGAAAGAACTTTGAAGATCGTAGAAGGGACCAAGATGATCAGGGGAGGAATCCCCAGCCTAGAGGACCGGTTATAAATGCAATTTTTGGAGGGCCGCGGCCTCGAGGGCCTGTGATAAACACGATTTTTGGAGGACCAACTGCTGCTGGATTATTCAAGAACTCCAGGAAAGCATATACTAGAGAAGTTATGCATATTATTGGAGAAGCCTCGAAGAGGGCCAAGACAGGAGTAATAATGGCTTTTGATGATTCTGACCTAGAGGGTGTGAAATTTCCTCATGACGGCCCGCTGGTCATAACACCGATAATAGGAAACAGCCCGGTGAAGAAGGTCCTCGTAGATAATGGTGTTTTAGTGGATATCTTGCTCCATGACACCTTTTTAAGGATGGGTTATGATGATTCTCAATTAACCCTGACCGATATGCCGATATATGGATTTGCTGGAGTAGAGTGCCCCGTGGAAGGGATAATCAAGTTGTCAACCACCATAGGTCAGGAACCAAGGCAAGCAACACAGATGTTGGACTTTGTGGTGGTAAAGGCTAGTTCGACTTACAACGCTATAATGAGAAGAACAGGGATACATGCCTTTAAGGCAGTCCCTTCTTCCTACCATTCAGTAATGAAGTTTCCCACCCGGAATGGGATTGGAGAAGAAAGAGGAGATCAAAAAATGGCTAGAAGTTATGTGGCCTCACTGAGGGCGGATGGAGTCAGGGGGCAGGTTCTGCCTATTGAAGATCTGGATATTCGAGAGAATGATGAGAGAAGAGGTAAGCCAACAGAAGACTTGGTCCCGATTCCTTTAGCTCCCGAGGATCCTGAGAAGGTGACTTTCATTGGAGCCACAATAGAGGAGTCCCTTAGAGGGAAGTTGGTGAAATTTTTGCAAGAAAATAGTGATGTGTTTGCATGGTCAGCAGCTGATATGCCAGGCATAGATCCATAATTGATTACTCACAAGCCGAATGTGGATCCAAATCGGAAGACAGTGAAGTAAAAGAAAAGAAGTTTTGCCCCAGAGAGGCAAGAAGCTATAAAACAGGAAGTAGAGAAGCTCTTAGAGGCTGGTTTCATTGAGGAGATACAATTTCCAGAATGGTTAGCAAATCCTGTAATGGTGAAGAAAGCCAATGGAAAATGGAGGATGTGTGTGGACTTCACTGATCTGAATGACGCATGCCCTAAGAACTGTTTCCCGTTGCCAAGGATAGATACTTTGATAGATGCCACTGCTGGACATGAGATGCTGAGCTTCATGGATGGATTTAGTGGATACAATCAGATCAAGATGCACAAGAACGACATCCCAAAGGTATCATTCATCACTGACTTTGGTGTTTATTGTTATCTTGTTATGGCATTTGGTCTCTAGAATGCAGGAGCCACCTTTCAAAGGTTGGTAAATAAAATTTTTAAGGATCTTATTGGCAAGTCTATGGAAGTCTATGTTGATGACATGTTAGTCAAGAGTCTAGTAAAGACTGATCATATAACCCATTTGAGGGAAGCTTTCGAGGTCCCGAGGTACCACAAGATGATGTTAAATCCTACGAAGTGTGCTTTCAGAGTAGGGTCTGGAAAATTTTTGGGATTGATGGTCGCCAAGAGAGGAATTGAGGCCAATCCCGATAAAATAAAGGCAATCCTGGACATGGAGCCACCAAAAACTGTCAAAGATGTTCAAAAGCTCACTGGAAGGGTTGCTGCATTGGGACGATTCATCTCAAGGTCTGGAGACAAGTGTTTGTCGTTCTTCAAGTCTTTAAAGAAGGTTAAGGATTTTGTATAGAGTGAAGAAAGCCAGAAGGCATTCGAGGAATTAAAGAAATATATGGCTCAGGCCCCGTTACTGGCTAAGCCAGCTTCGAATGAAATTTTATACTTATACTTGGCCGTTTCAGAGAGTGCCTTGAGCGTTGTATTGGTCAAGGAGGAACTAAAAATCCAGAAACCCGTGTACTATGTCAGTAAAATTTTGCATTGAGCTGAGTTGAATTATTCAACTATTGAGAAGTTTGCTTTAGCCTTGGTAATGGCTTCGAGAAAGTTACGTCCTTACTACCAGGCTCACAAGATTGAGGTGCTAACAAATCAACCCCTAAGAAATATCATTCATAGTCCCAAGGCTAGTGGGAGATTGATTAAGTGGGCAATAGAGTTGGGACAATTTGACATCAAATATAAGCCACGAACGGCAATAAAAGCCCAGGCGTTAGCTGACTTCGTGGTGGAATGTACCATACCCAACCAAGAAGTCGGGGGCCAGGAAGATACCATACCTCAAGATAAGGAAGTTGATAAGGGGGACAAAGAACAGGATGATAAGGAGAAAGAATATTGGGTGCTCTATTTTGATGGAGCATCAAAAATAAATTCAAGTGGAGAAGGCTTGGTTTTACAAAGCCTTGATGGGTTCTTGATTGAGTATGCCATGAAGTTAGACTTCCCGACCACAAACAATGAGGCAGAATATGAAGCTCTGATAGCTGGGCTTGGCTTAGCAGGGATACTTAGAGTCAAGAACTTAAAAGTCTGTAGAGACTGGAAGCTGGTCATATCCCAGGTAAAAGGAGAGTTTGAGGCAAGGGATGAAATGATGGCTAAGTATGTCCGCTAGTAAGGGCTGTGATGACCCAATTCGATGAATGCCATGTTGAGCACATTCCGAGGGAGGAAAATGCTAAGGCAGATGTATTATCAAAGTTTGCTTCATCTGAGATAGAGGAAAGCTCGGGGAGTGTATACTTCCGCGTTCTAAAGACACAGAGCATTGATGTTAAGCTGGTAGCTCCTATAGGCCTGGGGACGTCATGGATAGATCCCATTAAGACTCGTATTCAAACCGAATGGTTGCCAAATGATGCTACTGAAGCACGGAAGTTGGTTGTTCGAGTGCTGAGGTACTCTTTTATAGATGGGATTTTGTATAAAAGATCTTGTGTGGATCACAACTAAGCAGGTTGCACAATTCCTGTGGGAAAATATCATGTGCCGATATGGAATTCCTCGCATCCTAGTCACTGACAATGGAACACAATTCAACAATGAAGAATTCAAAAAGTATTGTGAGGAGAATGAAATTGAATTATGATTCACCTCTGTGGCTCACCCGCAAGCCAATGGGCAAGCAGAAGTTACGAATCGGATAATCCTGGATGGTCTAAAGAAGAGGATCGAGAAGTCGAGGAATAACTGGGTGGATAAAATACTCCCAATATTATGGGCCTATAGGACTACCTGTAGAGTCACGACTGGAGCAACTCCCTTCATGTTAGCATATGGGGCAGAAGCAGTTGTTCCCGTAAAGATATCACATTCCTCCCCCAGGATTCAAGCTTTCAATGCTGAGGAAAATGAGGAAGGGCAAAGGTTAGCCCTGGATCTAATTGACGAAGTGCGAGATGGGGCACATGCAAAGATAGTGGAATATCGAAAAAAGGCTTCGTTCTACTACAACCTAAGGGTTAAAGAAAGGTTCTTCAAACATGGTGACTTAGTGTTGAGGAAGGTGGAAGCTTCTGGTGTAGGGCAGAAAGGGAAACTTGCGCCGAATTGGGAAGGGCCATACAAGGTCAAGAGTGTTCAAGGTAGAGGAACCTACAAGCTGGAGACTATGAATGGTTTTGAAGTCCCGCGGACTTGGCATGCACAAAACCTGAAGGTTTATTATGTGTGAAGCAATTGAGCATGATTCTTACTTGTCAAGATGACAAGTAGGTTGAAAAGCACCTTGAAGCTTTGCTTGCTTAGGATTTACATGTTTTAGCTTTATTTTGAGGTTTATTAAGACTTGTATAAAGGATGAATCCCAAAAATTTATAAAGTTCAGAAATTTTTCAATATGTTTAAATCTCTGTGGCAAGGCAAGTAAACTAAAGTGCATGAAATGCAAGCATGAAATCAGATAAATAGGAATGGATCAAATAAATAATACAAAGTTTGATAAACAAAATCTCGAAAATAAGATAAAATAAATAAGCCACGCAGGGCTGGAAAAGCTCTAAGGTGCTGAGGTGCCCTCGACATCCACTGAAAGAGATATGTCCTAAGTCCAATCATGTATGAGGATTTAGGAATAACTTTTATGTAATCTGTTTTGATTTCATTGATATTAATAAAAGACTTGTTTTGTCTTTATTGCGGGCTCTATCTATTTAAGTGTTTAAATAAGATATACCACAGTTTAGAGTAAAGCTTTTTATATATTGTGATGAGATCATAATAATGAGACCTAAAAGATGATAACTCTAAACTTAAATAGTTCCTGGTCGTAGGATTACTAACTGGTAATTAATAATCTGCAAAGATCGGTACATACTATGTTTGCTTCATTATGAAGGATGTCTGTTTTCATAGACATTTGTGTGGTGACACTATAGCTAGTATGTAGGTGCTTATTATAGAATAAGTTCACTGAACATGACTCACACAGCTGAACAACTGATGGAGTTCACTCACGTGTCAGCAGTTCTTCATATAGTGATAGTTGTACAAGTATCCTTAGACTTGAGGTCATCATAGTCATCTTGTGTACACTGAGCTATGCTTTGGTTTAGTTCTTAGTTTCTAGGGACAATTATAAGGGCTCTACTGGGTATAGGAATTTGTACACGACTATGATCAATAAAGGATCTACCCCTTCCAGTGAAGGAAGAGAATGTTCAATGTTGATCCACTATTGCTAGTTCAGGAATCTCTGGCCAGAGTGAATAAAATTAGAAAGGAGTTTCTAATTTACATTAAATAGAACTAAGCATAGTGAATGGGAAAGCAAGTGATTAAATAAAATAGGTTTGACACAAGTTCCATGCCTTATATTTAATCGTGACATTGCAGGGTAGAAGGAATTGATTGTACGGTAACTACTCACTGAATAGGTTCTTGGTATTCTAAGCAGTGAATTCGTATTATCCGGATAGTCGCGATATGCTGAGAAGTATCCCTCACGATGTAGAATAAATATGATTAATTAATTAATCATATTTAATGAATTAGAGAATTTATATAAATAATGATAAAATAGTTTTATTATTATTTATTTCTACTACCGGCTTAATATTGAACCTACAGGGTCACACCGTAAAAGAGAATGATTTAATGGTGGAAGAATTAATTAATAATGGATGATAATTATTTATTTATGAAATAAATAATTAATTAGAAAATTTAATAATTGATTAAATGAGATTTAATTGATTATAAATTAATTAAGAAAAAGTTCTTAATATTATTAATTAAGAATTTAATTTTTGGAAATTAAATCAATTGAGAGAATTATTTCTAAAGTGTTTAGAAAAAGGATTAATAATAAAAAGGTGTTTTAATTATTAGTGAGAATAATAAAGGGTTAATAATTATAATATTTTATGGGAGAATTTTCCGCTGAAATTTTTGCCTATAAATATACTATTATAAACCCTATTTTTGCCTCAACCTAAAAAATTTACAAAACCCTAATTCTCTCCACCTCCTCCTCCTTCATTACATCGATTTCTTGGTGGATACCGGTGGAGTGCTTCACACTTGAGGAGCAGCTGCTAGGGACCTCCGCTCGTGGTTCTTGGATCGCTTTTAAAGGTTAGAAACGATCCCTCAATTTAATTCACAATCTGTATGCGTATTATATGGATTTTATATCATGAAAAATTGTTTTACCATACTTTTGTGATAGATAACATCCTACAATGGTATCAGAGCATAGGTTGTATGCATATAGATCTGTGATAAAAATTTCTGAATTTTATGTGCTTGTATGAATTAATTATAATTTTTACAAGTTATATCATGGATTAATTATGACGGATTAGAAATTGTTTCTCAGAATTATTTTGACTGTAGATCTGGGTTCTACAAGTATTGTAGATCGTCTGGATATTTTTTTCATAATTTTATGATGTATGGATTAATTGTTATGAATTTTTGAAGTTGTTTTAATTAAAATTCGTAATTAAATATATGTATATATAGTATATATATATATATTTGTTTTGCTGAAGAATAAAGTAAAGTCTGTACTGATGTTCTGTTGTACTGATTGTTGGCGGCACGGTTTTCTGTGCAAGAAAAGTACGGCGGCTGTTCTAACAGGCGGAGAAACGCAAAAGAAAGGGTGTCGCGCATTCCGGGAATGCGTTACATCCTGTGGCGCATTCACGGAATGCGTTACTCCTTTTAATGGCTTAAAAGGGTTGTAACGCATTACCGGAATGTGTTACAGGGCTTGTAACGCGTTCCTATAATGCGTTACAACCCATCTGTTATTTTTAAATTTTATTTCTGGGAGTTTCGTAACTCCGTTTTGGGCGTACAATATATCGTTGGATTCGCTTTTCCCGAGATGGATCTAATAGAGTTGTCAAATATTTTTTATATAATAGTTTTGAACTGTTTATATTCCCGAAAGTGTTTTAAAGCATGTTTTAATTGTTTTAATTGCTTTTAAATGCTATAATAAATTAGTACATCATTATATCAATTTGTGACATGATAATTGCTTGCATGCTTACTTGTTTATTTATTTTTATATATGAGATATATGCCTATGTTTACCATGTGATGATAGATTTAGGTGAACTTAAATCAATATAAGGCGTGCTCTAGAAAATCTAGAATAGGAATCGTTTCTTGCCTTAACAATAATATTATGAATACAATCATGAGATTCTTGTGTTTATGAAACACGTAATTAAATATGAATTTTCAATATTGAGAGAAAGGATGATTCTGTCAACAACAGTTTTCTATCTGTAAGAAAGGGTTATTAAGTGATGCCTCTTGACAATGCTCCACCCGATTTGGGAATCATCTGACTATCGATTATTGATTTGAAATATTTAATTTAAAAGGAAGAATATCTTTATAATATGATTATGATTGTAATGTAATATAATCCCTCTAAAATTAAATAATATCAAGTAGTAATTAGCCAATGACACAACGGGCTTGTGTCGGTCATAGCCTTCCAACATGATAGAAAGTGGTTCTTATTTTTTAAATTATTGTCGTTTCGTGCTACAGCCGAGGGCTTTGATTTCGAAATAAGAAATACTTGTTTATTACATAGAGATGTATACATTGAATTAGAATATAAAGTCGTTACGTGCTACAGCCGTGGGCCGTTGGAGACTAATTCAATTGTATAAAATGTTGGGTTAGACTTGACTTTGAATATTAAATTTGTCGTGCTACAGCCGTGACTCAATTATTCAAGAGGCTAAAGTTATATTAGGGAATAACATAAGATGTAATTGACAAGAGTTGTCTGCCTATTGAACATCACATGACGTTTCGTGCTACAGCCGAGGTTGTGTGATGAAATGTAGGATCCCTATTCCCACTAGCATTATGAATGCTTAATTTCATTTAGGGGTTGTATAAATTAGATAAACTAGTGGGAGCCACTTATGAATAAAGACCCGATTCATATAGTATTTTGAAATAAAATTGAATATTTGCTAAGTGTTGTTATGTGTTTATCATTTACAGATTTACTATATTCGTTATGTCTTCTGCACTATCACTCCGGAGCATACTAGATGCTCACAAGTTGACTGGTCCTAATTTTGCTGACAGACTTCGAAACTTGACAATTGTTCTCAGGGTTGAGAAGCTGGAATATGTGCTTGACTCACCTAAGCCTACTGAACCTGCTAGCGATGCACATAATGATGAACATGTTGTGTATCGTAAGTGGATAGATGATGCAAATGTTGCTCAATGCATCATGCTAGCTTCCATGAACATTGAGCTACAGAAGCAACATGAGCATATATGGATGCTCACACTATCCTTATGCATCTACAAGAGTTGTATGATGTAGCAGGGAGGACAGCTCGATATGAGATATCGAAGAGCCCTTCCAAGAAGAAGAAAGTAGGTGAGAAAAAGCCGGTTCCACCAAAAGATGAAGACCCCAAGAGCAAAGCTGTTTGCTTTCACTGTAACAAGGTGGGGCACTGGAAGAGGAACTGCAAGGTTTACCTTGCAGAATTGAAGAAGAAGAAGGGTAGTGAGACTACCGCTTCTGATTCAGGCATGTTCATGATCGAAGTTAATATGTCACTATGTCAAATTTCTACTTGGGTATTAGATACCGCCTGTGGTTCTCATATTTGCAATTCGTTGCAAGGACTAAGGGAAGTAGGACTCTTGAAAAAGATGAGGTGATTCTACGTATGGGTAATGGAGCAAGGGTTGCGGCCATATCTGTAGGATCATTTAGTTTATATATGCCTACGGGCAAGACTATTATCTTGAATAATTATTATTACGTTCCTTTTATTGTGAGGAATATTGTTTCTATTCCTATGTTGGATTTGGATGGTTTTTCATTTATTATTAAGAATAATGAATGTTCTATTCTTAGAGATAATGTTCTTTATGGACGTGGTATTTTAAATAATGGTCTGTATGTATGTGACGTAGATCATGATTTATTTCAGATTCAACAAACTAATAAAAGAAAACGAGATGATGAAAATCTGACCTATTTATGGCACTGTAGGCTAGGTCATATTAGTATAAATAGACTGCGGACATTGCATAAGGAAGGGTTACTTGACCCATTTGATTTTGAATCATATCCTACATGTGAGTCTTGTCTATTGGGTAAAATGACCAAATCTCCAATTAGTGGACATGGAGAGAGGGCTGCAGATTTGCTAGGATTGGTACACACAGATGTATGTGGACCGATGTCTACGCAAGCTATGGGTGGATTTTCATACTTCATTACTTTCATAGATGATAAATCTAGATTTAGATATGTGTATTTGATGAAACACAAGTCTGAAGCCTTTGAAAAGTTCAAAGAATATAAACATGAAGTGAAGAAACAAACCAAACATAGTATTATAACTCTTCGATCAGATCGAGGTGGTGAATACTTGAATGGAGAGTTTCTAGATTATCTCAAAGAAAATGGTATAGTCTCCCAGTGGACTCCTCCATATACTCCACAGTTGAATGGGATATCTGAAAGGAGAAATCGAACTTTGTTAGACATGGTTCGGTTCATGATGAGCTATGCGAATCTTCCAGTATTCCTATGGGGTTATACATCGGAAACCTCAGCATATTTACTGAATAAGGTGCCTTCCAAATCTGTTCCTCAAACTCCATATGAGATATGGAAAAAAGGAAACCGAGTCTTAAACACGTTAAGATTTGGGGATGTCCAGCTTATGTCAAGAAAGTTGACCCAGATAAGCTGGAATCTCAATCCGTAAAATATAATTTTGTGGGATATCCTAAAGAGACTTTGGAGTATTACTTTTACACCGATCATCGGGTATTTGTCTCCAGACATGCTACCTTCTTGGAAAAGCAGTTTATCCTTGAAGGAAACAGTGGGAGTAAAATTGAACTTGATGAAGTTCAAGAAGCACAAACTACTACGGATCAAGTGGAAACACCTGTTTAGACTGAACAACCTTCTGTGGAATAGCCCATTCGTAGGACAGGGAGAGTGTCTCGCCAACCTGAGAGGTATTATGACCTTATCATTGAGAATGGCAATGAGTTGTCAATCATTGATGATGACGACCCTGTGACCTATAATGAGGCTATGAGTAGTGTTGACTCAGAGAAATGGCAGAGTGCCATGAAATCCGAAATGGAATCTATGTATACCAACCAAGTATGGACTCTGGTTGAGGCGCCTGAAGGTGTTAAGCCTATTGGGTGCAAGTGGGTATACAAAAGAAAAATTGGAGCAGATGGCCAGGTGGAGACCTATAAGGCCAGGCTCATGGCAAAAGTATTCAAACAAAGGTAAGAGATTGACTTTGATATAACTTTTTCGCCTGTAGCCCTGTTAAAATCAATTCGGATTTTTCTTGTGATTGCTGCTTACTACGACTATGAGATCTGGCAAATGGACGTGAAAATGGCCTTCCTCAATGGGGAACTTGAGGAGGAAGTGTATATGACACAACCATAGGGTTTTCTTTCCAAGGGAAATGAACACCTAGTGTGTAAGCTGCTGTGAACCATATATGGTTTAAGGCAAGCTTCTCCTAGATGGAACATCCATTTTGGTGAGACAATCAAAGAGTTTGGTTTTATCAAAAACATAGATGAACCATGTGTCTACAAGAAGGTTAGTGGGAGCGCGGTAACATTTCTTGTATTGTATGTAGATGACATACTTCTTATAGGAAATGATATACCGATGCTGCAATCAGTCAAAGTATGGCTATCAAAGAACTTCACCATGAAGGACTTGGGAGAATCATCCTACATTCTCGGTATGAAGATCTATAGAGATAGATCTAGAAGAATGATAGGTCTTACCCAGGGTACATACATCCAGAAAGTGCTTAAAAGTTTTAGCATGCAAAACTCCAAAAGAGGACTCATACCGATGAGCCATTGAGTGTCCCTTTCCGAGAAAATGTCTCCTAAGACACCTGAGGAAAGAGAGCGTATGAGTATGATTCCTTATGCTTCAGCAATAGGATCTATCATGTACGCGATGTTGTGTACTAGGCCTGATGTTGCTTATTTAATTAGTGTGACGAGCAGATATCAGTCCAATCCAGGTGAAGACCACTGGAAAGCAATGAAAAACATCCTTAAGTACTTACGAAGGACTCAGGACATTTTTCTTGTTTTTGGTGGTGAATCTGAGTTGAAAATAGAGGGTTATATTGACTCTAGTTATCAATCAGAAAGTAATAGCAAATCAATGGCAGGGTACGTGTTTACTCTGAATGGTGGTGCGATTAGTTGGAAGAGTTCCAAACAGTCTACAACGGCTGACTCCACAGCGGAAGCAGAATATATAGCTGCAAGTGAGGCTGCAAAAGAAGCCGTTTGGATGAGGAAATTTGTTTCTGAGTTGGGAGTTGTTCCTAGCGTTGAAGAGCCTATTATGTTGTATTGTGATAACAACGCAGCAATAGCACAAGCCAAGGAACCTAGGTCTCACAAAAATTCCAAACATGTCATGCGGCGCTTTCATCTGATTAGGGAGATTGTTGAAAGAGGAGATGTCAACGTCGAGGGAGTTGACACACATAACAACATATCAGACCCTTTAACAAAGCCACTTTCTCAAAGTCACTCTGATCGTCATAAAGACAAGATGGGTATTAGATACCAGAGTGATTGGCTTTAGTACAAGTGGGAGATTGAAAGAGATATGTCCTAAGTCCAATCATGTATGAGGATTTAGGAATAACTTTTATGTAATCTGTTTTGATTTCATTGATATTAATAAAAGACTTGTTTTGTTTTTATTGCGGGCTCTATCTATTTAAGTGTTTAAATAAGATATACCACAGTTTAGAGTAAAGCTTTTTATGGATTGTGATGAGATCATAATAATGAGACCTAAAAGATGATAACTCTAAACTTAAATAGTTCCTGGTTGTAGGATTACTAACTGGTAATTAATAATCCGCAAAGATCGGTACATACAATGTTTGCTTCATTATGAAGGATGTCTGTTTTCATAGATATTTGTGTGGTGACACTATAGCTAGTATGTAGGTGCTTATTATAGAATAAGTTCACTGAACATGACTCACACAGCTGAACAACTGATGGAGTTCACTCACGTGTCAGCAGTTGTTCACATAGTGATAGTTGTACAAGTATCCTTAGATTTGAGGTCATCATAGTCATCTTGTGTACACTGAACTATGCTTTGGTTTAGTTCTTAATCTCCAGGGACAATTATAAGGGATCTACTGGGTATAGGAATTTGTACACGACTATGATCAATAAAGGATCTACCCCTTCCAGTGAAGAAAGAGAATGTTCAATGCTGATCCACTTATGCTAGTTCAGGAATCTCTGGCCAGAGTGAATGAAATTAGAAAGGAGTTTCTAATTTACATTAAATAGAACTAAGCATAGTGAATAGGAAAGCAAGTGATTAAATAAGATAGGCTTGACACAAGTTCCATGCCTTATATTTAATCGTGACATTGCAGGGTAGAAGGAATTGATTGTACGGTAACTATTCACTGAATAGGTTCTTGGTATTCTAAGCAGTGAATTCGTATTATCCGGATAGTCGCGATATGCTGAGAAGTATCCCTCACGATGTAGAATAAAGATGATTAATTAATTAATCATATTTAATGAATTAGAGAATTTATATAAATAATGATAAAATAGTTTTATTATTATTTATTTCTACTACCGGCTTAATATTGAACCTACAGGGTCACACCATAAAAGAGAATGATTTAATGGTGGAGGAATTAATTAATAATGGATGATAATTATTTATTTATGAAATAAATAATTAATTGGTAAATTTAATAATTGATTAAATGAGATTTAATTGATTATAAATTAATTAAGAAAAACTTCTTAATATTATTAATTAAGAATTTAATTTTTGGAAATTAAATCAAGTGAGAGAATTATTTCTAAAATGTTTAGAAAAAGGATTAATAATTAAAAGGTGTTTTAATTATTAGTGAGAATAATAAAGGGTTAATAATAATAATATTTTATGGGAAAATTTTCAGCTGAAAATTTTGCCTATAAATATACTATTCTAAACCCTATTTTTGCCTCAACCTAAAAAATTTACAAAACCCTAATTCTCTCCACCTCCTCCTCCTTCATTACATCGATTTCTTGGTGGATACCGGTGGAGTGTTTCACACTTAAGGAGCAGCTGCTAGGGACCTCCGCTCGTGGTTCTTGTATCGCTTTTAAAGGTTAGAAACGATCCCTCAATTTAATTTAAAATCTGTATGCGTATTATATGGATTTTATATCATGAAAAATTGTTTTACCATGCTTCTGTGATAGATAAAATCCTACATCCATATCATCATCCCCTCCGCTCTCGCTCGAAGTCTCTGTCGTATCGGAGGAGGAAGAGCTATCATCCTCAGCAGGCCTGGAAGACGACTCGGGAGGAGGAAGAAGCGGCACCTGAGGGATGCGATCCGAGATAACTACTCGGGTACGAAACCTCTGCAGCAAAGCCTCATCATCAAGGCAGACATATTCTGCCGGGTTAATATCAGGACAAGCCTTGTTCACGGTCCCAAGGGCCGTGTCCCAACCAGTCCTAAAAAACCCAGGAAAGACTGAGTCGTCCCTTACCCTCATGGACTGGGTAAACTCCTCCGAGTCCAGATAGTTATCAATCGCCTTATCTTTCTCGGCCCGAAGCACCACCAGCTCGGTGTTAGAATCTCCGAGCTCTTCCTCCTTACACTTGAACCTCTTCTCTAGAGCAACATACTTCTTCTGCTGCCTCCTGAGGGCATTGTCGGCTTTGTCAGAAGCCCTCTTCCATGATTCGGCTTGCCTCACCGCGCCTTGAAAATAGGCGTTAAACTGAAATGAAACAATAAACAAAGGTGTAAGGCAATTGAATGCTACAAGTAAGAAAGATAAATTCCAAGAAATAATCATACCGAGACTAAGGACTGAGCTCCCATGAGCTTGATCCTCTCCAAGTCAGGAGTAGCCACCACATCGGTGAAGTCCTTGGGAGTTACGCCGTGGTAAGACCAATCACAGGCGTGCTTCGTGGATACAACCACGGTATCCCCTCGACTGAATCGCTAAAGAGGCTGAAAGGCGCCCGTAGCAGCAGGGACATGAACAGCAGTAGTGATAGGGGCACTGTGGCCCTCAGCTCCCCCAGCTGGAACCTCCACCGTGGGCTCCTTGTGCTTTCGTAGGAAGCTAGGATGCGTAGCCTTTCCTCGAGTATCTAGGCCCGCAAGACGAGCCTTCTTCATCCTGGCAGTCTCCTCAACGGGAGGCACATTATCCTCGTTGATCTCCTTAGCAGCTGCAAAACAAGATAAAAAATAAAATAAGTGGTGTCAATAATGCATGAAACAAAATAAAATTGAGAAGGGAAGAAAAATACCCTGTTGAGAAATAGAGGATAGCCCCACATAGATGAGGGAGAACTCCTCTAAAAGAGTCCAGCTGGTAGTAGTACCATCATCCCGAGTAAACTCATTATAAATGATAGTTTCCTCGGGGGTTAAGTGAATGGATTTGAGGCTACCATCACTAACCTTCCCGAAGGAAGATCTGAAGAGTGTGCCCCAGTCGTCATTCTCCCACCTTAACCCGACAAAACTATTCCTCCAATTTTGGTTATTGTCGGGAATGGAGGCGCTGTTAAAAATATGCTTACACTTGGGCCTTTGTTTAACATAGACCCAACCACAATTACCAGAAGAGCTGTTATAACATTGAAAAACCTTCCTAAAAACAGCTACGGATAGGGGAAAACCTTCCCTAAGACAGCAAACCATAAAACATAAAATGTTCCTCCAAGCGTTTGGAGGAAGCTGACATGGGTTAATTTGTAAAACAGCTTGAAGGTGAGGAATGAAGGGATGAAAAGGAAACCTAAGTCCAACATCAAGGGCATCCGTGTAAATAAAGAGAGTATCGGGTTTCCAGTGACAAGTACGGTCACCACCAGAAACTGGAACTAGCCTAAGGGGAGGACGAACGTTATAACGAGCGTTTAACTTATCATAATCTATATTGTGCCAAGTGTTGCAATGATTAAAAGAATCAAGATGTGTAGTGGATGGATATTCGTCCCCCTAGTATTAATCATATCTACTAAAGACATGTAAGAAGAGCGGATTGCGACACCCTTACCTTGTTTTGAAGCCGAGGCTATTCTGGCCGCTCTCTCGGAATTCTTATCAGGCATTGATGAAGCTTGAAAGGACTTGGAAACCTTGGAAGGAAGGGAGGCTGGAAAACTAAGGAAGAGGAGTGTTGAGAGTTGGGAGGATAGAAGAGATTGAAGAATGAAATGAGAGGTGTGAAATCACACCCCCACACCTCACTCTTATATAGCCCTTGGTAGGGCAAATTGGGCCTCAAAAAAGCCCATTTGAGCCAAAAAATGGAAGAATCTGGAATGTTCCAGAAAATTTTGGAAAGATTTTAGAAAATTATGGTATTATTTGGCAAAATCTGGAATAGTCTAGAAATTCTAGAATATTCTGGAAGTTAGGATTAAGGATTAAGGCCCAACCCAAGTTTAAATGGGCCTGGGATATTAAAACCTGTAAAAGCCCATGCCAGAAAATATAATAAAAGGGCCCAGGAAAATGAAGCCTAGAAAAAGGCCCAGTTATCCAAGAGAAGGCCCAGTTCAGAAAAAGCCCAGTAAAGGGATCAACAAATCAAGCCCAGGGTCAATACTAAGTGCCCATAAAAGAATCCAGGCCCAAATCATGAGCCCAAATTCAAGTTGGAATAAATCTAGCCCAGATTTAGGGCCCAAATCAAATATGTGGAGTTATAAAAAAAAGGGGGGGATAAAAAGTTTTCTGACCCTATTCGACCAAAAATTATATAGAAGTTCTGGTCGAAGTTCTTGATGTCAAAATGGTTTCGATCAGGGTTATCTATGGAAGCTAATTCGGTCAAAATCTCAATTCCTGACCGAAAAGGTCAGGATCCTGATCGAAAATCTTATCACTAAAAATTTTGTCGACCAGAAAGTAAGGCAAGATCCTGATCGAATGGATCCTGTCCGAAAATCTGTCGACCCGAACTTAAAAGAGGGCTAATTCGGTCAAAAACGGGGAATTCTGACTGAAAGGAGATGAAAAATCCTAGTCGTTGCTCGAAAACATAATTCTAAATATATATATATATATAAAATCCTAGTCGAAATTCGACCAGGAATTGAGGTCGAATGGATCCTGCTCGAAATCTTGTCGACCAGGGTATATTGATGGTTAATTCGACCAGGATCCTGGTCGAACATGATTCCTGGTCGAACTAGGTATATATAAAAAAAGAGAGAAAAAGAGAAAAAAAGAAAAGGAAGGGAAGAAAAATCCTGGAAAAAAAAAGAAATTCGAGGAAATTCCTTAAAATATTTTCTGAAAATATAAATATTTTCAGAAAATGAGGAATAAATCCAGAAAATTAAGGATAAATCCCAGAATTAAGGGAAAAATCCATAAAATCAAGGAAAAATCCCAGAATTAAGGAAAAAATCCAGAAAATCAAGAAAAATCCCAGAATTAAGGGAAAAATCCATAAAATCAAGGAAAAATCCCAGAATTAAGGGAAAAATTCAGAAAATTAAGGATAAATCCCAGAATTAAGGGAAAAATCCAGAAAATTAAAGGAAAAAACCCCAGAACTCAGGGAAAATTCCTGGAAATTAAGATAATTCCTGAATAATAGGGATAAAATCAAATCGCTGTAAATGTGTAGGTCACTCCACACTTTACGCAAAAGCGATACCCTGTAAGGGAACAAATGAACTTAACTTCTGCGAAACCTAGTCACAAAAGTTGGGGGGCAAATGATAGAAAATAAATAAATCCTGATTATGTGGTTAATGTTACATTAATTACACATGACTTGGGCCACTGAGCCCAATAAGAAGATATATGACATTTATACCAAAAAGGTTAACACATTGATCAGGCCTGATGGACCAGATCAGGCCTGATGGAACAAAGAAGGCCCAAAACCCTGAATATTAATTAATTTCGTAATTAATTAATAAGGGAGAAAAACAGCTATTAAGATAAGTCCTAGTGGAGATATAAATCCTTGTAGATTGTCCTCCAAGGAACCTGGTGGGATAAGGAATCAGCTTCCTACTTCCTAGGACTCCAAAGTCCATTCTAATTCTGAGACTTGACCACCAAGTCTCCTAAACCCAAGTCCAATTCAAGGATTCTCAACATCAATATAAGGGGTCTCACCCCACAAATCAGAAATACGTTTTTTGACTTGATCATTGGCAATCAGCAAGGTACGTAGGCATCTTGTTAAGGCAGATTGAGTTACGAAACACAAGAGGAGTCAAATCGAGCCTCGAAACTCACGTTCCTTAATAATAAATACAGCAATTAATATACCTTAGTTTTTGATCCATAATAGATTCCTATCCAAAACAATAATTTTTAATATTTAATAATTAATATTTAATATTACTTGATTTTGAATTATTATTTATTGTAGATGTATTTTTATTTTTAGATATTTGTATAATATATCCCACACTAAAGTTAGTTTATCAATATATCTCCTTTTATTAAATAATGATTCACAATTATGTAAGTTGGGCTTGCAAGTTTCTTCCTACATTTCATGTAATAAAGTAGCTCAGGCGAGGAACCACAAAGTAGTGAGGAGGAAGTAACCTCATTCATAAATGGAACACGTAGAGCATCCAGTGGGGTGTCACAAGGGAGTCAAAATATCATGTTCCATGAGATCGATATGCCATGACACTCTTGCTGATTAGTCATTGCAGACTTAGAGGTGTAAATAAAGTAGCAAACTTTTAACATATTTGACCTCGGAAGACAACAGGTGGGATTCGGATCCGGTATTATAAAATTCAAATTCAAATATTTTCGGGTTATTTAAATTCAAATCCGTTAGATTTCAGATCGAATTGGGTATTTTTCGAATATCCAAAATTACGAATAATGTAGTCAAATTTAATATAATTTATATATGCAGACACAATTAATCATATTTATATAATAGCTAAAATTAAAATATATTAACTGTAAGTACTTAAACATATTATATTGCACTAGTTTACATGTTGAGTAATATCTAAAATATGTTGATAACAAAATATTTAGTATTTTATTACAAATTATTATATTTATAAATATATTCAAAGTACATCTTACATAATAAACACTGATTTTAATATTAAAAGTTATAATTCACTAAATAAGTGTTGACAATGTTGATAATAAATTATTACTACAGAAATAATAAAAAAACTATGTAAATTATATTTATTACATCTAAAATAGTACATATAATCTATAATAGATGTGTCGGATTTTAATCGGGTTTCGGGTTTGGATCGGGTTTGGATTGGGTTTCAGATTGGATTTCGGATCGGGTATCATATAGTTGAAAATCCAAATTCAAAATTTCGGGTTCGGTATATCCAAAATTTCGGGTTTCGGATCGGATATCCGTCGGATCGTATTAATCTGTCATCCCTATTTTGACTCCTCTCTAAATGGAAATGATGCAATATATCTTACCACAGGCCTACCTTCGTATCTATTTTTAATTATATTTGTTTGGCGATTCTAAGTGCTAATTATTGTAGTGAAATTTGGTAACAAGAGTGTCAAAATTACAAGCTAAAAAATGGGAGATGCTCTTGTTCGATTACGCCAATCAACAGCATTCTATATTTAGTTTAGCAAAAAAAAAACAGCATTATATATTTCTTACAGTCTATGAACAAAATTCTCTTTCTTCAACAGCCGGAAAAGTAAGTACAAGTAAACAAAATCTGGATATTGGAATTAGGCAATTTCATATAAACAAGGAACAAATTTATATCTACTTTCCTACAACTTGCTGTATATACTTTCTTTCCCGGACGGGGGCTAATCCACAGCTTCAGGACAAGTTTATTGCAAGCAAACATGTCAAAACTAAATTCCTACTTTGACTTATTCTTCATCCTTTTCTCAACATCTATGGCTTCCGCCTCAGCTCAGTTTCCATGCCTGCAATCCCAGGGAGAGGCACACTTTATTTAACAGCACTCAGACTCACATTTTTTAACTTAATATATATAGTTTTGTTGCGCATGCATGAATCGTGACACTGTATTTTTGATGCAGTTTTGTTCGACATTTAGATGAGACGTAGGATTCCAATTTCATCCAACCCATATGCTACTTATTCAAGTACTTTCCTTATGCATGACCCCGTATTTTTGATGCAGTTTTGTTTGACATTTAGATGGGACGTACGAGTCCAATTTCATCCAACCCATCTAAATTACCACCGTATGCTACTTATTCAAGGACTTGCCTTATGCTACATTTGTGTGCAGAAAACAACATGATTCGGAGAAAATGGAGTTCCTATTAACAACATGTGGCAGGTGACCAGTTTTTATCGCTGTTATCTGAACTTTGTGATATGAAAAGAGAAATACAGTAAATTGGTTTACCTGAATTATGCCATCAGCGGTTCCTACTACTAAAATGTCTTCTTCATTATGTAAAGCCATGCACACAACTTTCCCACTTGTACCTGTTTCAAGTGTTTCTCTTCTTTCCAGTTTCTTTCTACACCAGACTTCCACTATCCCTCCTTTGCACCCCAAATATATTATATTTGAGCTTATTGCCATTGACCTCACTTCTAGTGCAGATGTTATTGATCCTATCACACTGTAGTTTGAGGTACTACATATCTTGATGTACAAATATTAGACAGTACATTAGTATTCACTTGTTAATATTATTATCTCTAAAGATAAATAAAATCGTGACTCCTTTGGTTTGAGCTTATTTGAATGAAGTGTATTAGTAGTACCTTTAAAGTTGATCCATCCAGGGAAGAGCTGACTGAATGCAGTTGCTCATCTGAAACTTGCATTGCATATATCGGATTTATTTTTGCCATAAAATTTCTGGAATTACTCTGGACAGTACTGAGTGTCCCCGTCGCCAAATCAATTTCCTGTAGATTCATGAAATACACTTTCAGGAAAATTAAAATTGGAGTAAAAGAAAGCACAACTACTAACAATGACACAGGACAATTGTTTCTGCACCTGAATGCTGTTATCCTGACAACCACAATATAGTTTCCCGTGTACAAGGGCCAAGCACTTCACATATTTTTTCGAATTTAGTAGTTTAGATGCTCCATTCCAAGAGTGCACCTGACATATAAATGGGAATCATTTGGTAATTTCTGTCTACTTAAAACTATTAAAGGGGTCACGAGAGACCTTGTATGATACGCATAATGTAAATGATAACATGAAAGGATCAGGTAGTTGTGGTGGGTTGATGTTCATCAGATTATATGACGTATCAAATGCGAAACAGTATGAAACAACTTGAGAGTTCTCACGTGTTCTTGGCAGGACAAGGAACTTAGATGTATAGTATCCTAAAATTTTGGAGTGGATGGCACCTGTTAATTACTTTTAAGAGATTTGAAGATGTATTCCCTACCTTGATTCCAGACCCCTGAGGGATGAAACACGAAATAGTATTTGCAACAGCTAGGTTGTTAACATGATCCTTCATATCATACACTTGCTCGAATTGCATCCATTCATTGCTGATAGACCATGCCTGTTCATAAAGTTTTGACAAGGTATAAGCACCGAAACTGGTATAAAAAATAGATATGGTTCAAGTAGAATTTTAGCCATACCATAACTGTCCTATCAAGTGAACCACTGTATAGCTTGTCCCCTAAATGTGAAATTGCCAAGCTCGTTACTGCCTTGGTATGCTGTCGAGTCTCTTGAATAAAATGTAAAGTTTGGCCTTTACTGATCCAAACCTTTTACCATTTGACAAGGATTTTGACCAGAATCAAGTTAAACACGGTTATTGCTCTATAGTGATTGAATTATATAAGTACAACAGATCCTGGCAGGGAGTTTTAATCAGTATAAATGTATAGTGATTGCTCTATAGTAATGTTATATACTGTATGTAGTGAGATTTTTTTTTGAGTAAAGATACACATATCACATAAAGTTACTTTTAAAGGAGCAAAAACAAATAGTCAATAAATTGGAGCCAGAATGACAGGATAACAGCCAGGATCGATTTAATCACCTTGATTGTTCCATCGGAATGACCAGTAAAAATCTTGTCTTTGGAACATAAAATTGACAAAACTTCACCATTTATGCTGCAATCTTCTTGAACTAACTCCTTATGATTCCAAATATCCTGGAAGAGAAAAGGAGAAATTGTTGAAATAATACATAAATTTTTTTCAGGGATAGCCTTATGTGAGGCAACTTACACTACTAGAATCGTTCTCTTCGGATAACACTTTCAGCATCTCTAAGGCAACTGGGGAGGACTTTTTAAGCTCGCGTAGGCCTTTCAGGATATCTTTCATGTAGGTTTTTAGGTCATGCAGCCCATCTGAAATGTAAAGCATCAAGTATTATTAGTAAAATTAACGTAGAATAACAAAATTTGAGTTCTACCATGCCCAATGTCCCGACATGATAAAATTAATTGTCGCACTCCTGCATTCTTTTACTTTGTTGTTGCGAAACTAATCTGATACATACTAGGTCATTATAGGATTGACAAACAAATTTTCTTTTATGCTAAACATTAAAAAGCTAATGTTTACCACCCTAGTCTTTGTGTACTTTATCCTACATTCAAATTCTAAGAATCCTCTGAATCATTAGTAAATAGTGACTGTTCTCTTAAGGGTATAACATGAATAATTCATATTTTTAGCTAAAATTGTTCCAAATGAAGCTAATATTTAGACAAAAAATACATAAGAAACCAAATTTTAGTTTTATATCCTACCAGGGTCACGAATGAAGCATCTTAGAGCCAGCATAGAAAGGGCTCTATCTTCTGTGTCCTTGGCAGACTTGAAGATTGATATGAAGCGCTTAAGCAAACAGAGACGGGCTGTCCCTCGAATTCCTGTATCCGGAAGAACATCAACCATGTGTACAAGCCAGGTGGCAGACACAAAGCATGCTGAACATAACTCTGCATATCTACTTTTGAGTCCCTCTGCTAAAGCCTGAAACAGTAGACCGAACTCATGGCTAACCAAAACAGATGCCATTTTTCTCTCCCATTCCTCAGCAGCTTTCTCCTCTTCCTGCAGATTAGATGAATAATTAATTTATGTTGCATAACAAGATATGATAAGTGCAATGCACGGCTCATTTCCATTTTTCTTCTGATAGACATCCTTAAAATGCATATTTGAAGTAGTAAAGACGGCCCTGTCTCCTTCTGTGGTACATTGGGATGTGGTGTTTCTGTTATTCCCCGATTAAAAATATGAATAAATACCCTTCAACATTTCAACTTTAAAAAATAGTCAGAATTGTTCTTGTGGATAATAGGGAGCAATGATACCTATGATGTGCACAAATTTGAACATATATCACAACAGGAAGGCAAGAAATAGGGGGAACTAACCAGAATTTCTTCACTAGGAGATCTGTGAAGCTTTTCCTTCCTCAGTATTGATTTATACTTTTTGTCAAGTCCTGCGGACTTTAGAAGAAAAGCCCTGGCTAGAGGCATTCCTGAACATGAATATCTTCCTTGAAGTGCTAACATTGTCTCTGCAGCAGTTATTTGAGCAGCAGGAAAGTCCGTATTCTTAAGACATGAAATTAGACTACCAATTGCCTCTTCTCGGTATATACTAGTCTTCCTTGGCTCTGCCTATAGTTGGTACACTCATGATTAAGATACTATGAAGGAAAAAACAGAGACACCAGAAGGAACAGAGTTAAGATGAAAACCAGAATGTCAAGTTGCAGAAGTAGACCAGCCACAATGGGACACTTTTCAGGGGGAGCTGTTTGCAGATATACGAGTAACGTATGCATTGTACTAAATGTCCCTTCATCTTTTATGATATGGAGGACTTGCTCATTAAATGTCCTCCTGAAGAATTTTATACACAAAAAAGTTAATGAACCTTTTTTATTCTAAAAATGGTCAATTGGACAAATTCGGATAGTCTCACAAACTGAGAGACTCGAACATTCGATTTATTAAGGGATATCTGCTAGGCTAAAACTGAAGAATAACATTACAGACGTTATTATTGTTTCTAAAATTTTAATCAAGAAATAAACATAAAATGAGACGTACTTGTTCAGTTTAACTAATTCTGAAAGGAAGTAAACAATCTGAAATCGCTCGTCATCAGTTGCCCCAAAGAAGCTTTCTAGAATTGGAGCAAGTTCAGCCTTATCAGCAATGACATTTCTACAATTTCCATCTTCCTGCATAAACCTCAACAAAATACTAATAGCTTCAACCCTTTCTTCTTGCCATTCAGCTTCCAAGCTAGTCACAATATTTCCAATCACTTCTTCAGAAATCAAACCCCGCACAAATCCGGGTAAAGTTTCCTCTTCAGCACTTGCAAGAATTTGTCCAAGCAAAAACAAGGAAGCTGATTTTGGTTTTATACACATCGTGATTAAATCATCTTCTTTAACTCTAAGAACAGATAATAGGGAATCCACTATATTCATATCGATAAGGATCATGGCAGAAGGTCTAAGCAGATAAACTAATACAACAGCCTCCAGGAACCCCCTCTTGAGAAGTGCTACAACACATTCAACATCAGAATCTACTCTTGTTAGTGTCTGGATCACTCCATCGTCTCTCGACCCGAGTTCAGAAAGAAGGAAAACTGTTGCCCTCAAGACTCTTGCATCAACCGAATGAAAAAGGATTTCCACAAAACCATTTATAATAGCCGGCTTTGAGAGAATACTTTGAACATCTACTTTTGTGTCAGCTTCGTGCCAGAAATGCTCAATCCATAAAACTGCCAATTCAGACTCCTTCAATATTTCTGACATACAAAGGTTTTTGATTGCAACTCTAAGCTCCACAACGCTGCCATCAATTTTAACTTGGCTTATGTAATTATCAGGAGAAACCGAACACGTAATAGAATTGAAATTTGGTTCACTTTCTTGATACTGATTATCAGAGTGTGTTATAGCGAAACTGGGATTCTGTTCTCTCCAGCTTGCAATCAGACGCTTGAGCACATAATTTGTTTTAGGCAGCTGAGTTCCATCCAGCTTCTGTCGTGTGATAGGACAAGTTGAATTACCTCTATCCATCCATTCTTGGATTGCTTTACGCTCATAAGTTTGTCCAGTCTCAAGTGTCACTGGATCATCAAATATATTACCTGTTACCGGACAAACAAAATCCTTTGGAGCAGCGTGCCTTCCTTCACCACAAGGGCTATCCATATTTAAAAATTCAACCCCTAAAGAAGTACCAACACTAATAAAAACTTGAAAAGAATACTTGGATGCAGTGTAATGTGAATCGCTGGAGTGGTTATTTTGGAATCATGTACAGGTTTGATTCGAGAGGTTTGGGCTTCTCCTGTTTCCGGGGCTGCCTTGCTTTAATGCATCCAGTGATTCTTTTATTAGACCTTACCAAAAAGACACAAAAACATCTCCTGTAACTAAAGGGAATTGCTTAGGAAACTGAGAAAAGAGAGAATATAAAGTTATCGTTTGTATCGGTTGCCATTCTTTTCCCCTTGAAAATGTAAAGAAGTAAAACCTGTCTTTGGCAGGAGGAATCTGCAAAAATAAAACAAAATCATAATGGTGTTGGAATGAAGCTCCTGACGTTTATGAAGATCCCTTGGTCAATTTGGACTATTAGAAAGACTATTTCAACCCATGTTGGCTGGAAAGACATTAAGAAAATTAATATCAAATTTCGCCATCTGTAAGTTTTCCTAGTCACATTTGATTACTCCAAACAGATAAGCTGCTGCTGCTGACTCTGGGAATTATTACTTGTCACATATTAAAAGTCATCTTTAACTTCTTTTCTATTTTTCTCTAGTTAAAAGTCATCTTTGTGTTTATACAGAGAATATGATTCTGTAGCTTATTAGTTAATAGTAAAAGCTTTTATTGTTGAATTTGAACCAAGTAAATATGACTAATGGTACTACCAAAACAAAATTAGGAAACTGGAATGGTGCAAAATCAAGGAATCATCTTCATTATTTCTATGGCTAGATCCCATCCAGTTTATCACATGGAACTCACGAATAATTGAATAAACCACATAAGATCACCAGTTTTAGTTTCTAATATGACCAAAACAACGATCATGGTCGATAGAGGAGAGTGACGACTGGATACATGCATCACAACACATCAGCAGTTTCCAATGTAACAGATGCCATGCTTTCCGCAGCAGGATCTGCAGTTTCCATGCTTTCCACAGCAAGATCTACAGTTTCCAGTGTTAGAAAATGGAAAGTTTGAGGCATATTTTATATATGTTCTTGATATGATTTCCGGAAACTAACACTTGGAGGTTGTTCCTTGATACGATGACTTAAACTTTCATATTTGGATCTAAGATATTTTCTTAGTGGAATCCATAAATATATTGAAAAGTTACTTATTTGAAATGGGTTTTGTCCCACATTGGTATTGTAAAAGAAAGATATTGAGTTTATATAGCATCTTGTGTTAGTGTTGTTTACAACTACTAGCATAAGTGGAATGTTTGTGTGGCCTAGTGCTAGTGGAAACTCTTATATTTTTCTTTTCTTTACAAGTTTAATTATTTATATTGATTATTTAATAATTAATATAAAATATATTGAGTAAGGATTATTTTAATCATACTCTGAATATATTTTGTAATATTAATATTAATTAATCAGGATATAATATAAATAATAAGGAAAACCCATTTTGTTTACTTTTTATGTTTTGTTACTTGGTGTACCACATCGAGTAAAATAGAAGAAGAGCAACTTGAGATGCCTATATATTGAGAGGTATACTTGAGATTAAAATAAGACAAGTCTCGGTGCCTACCTCGCAAACATATATGAGTTGCATAGGTTTTTTGGGCAAACTGAGGTGCGAGTCGCCGTTGATCATTGTTGGTTCTGTGGCCAGATTGATCTGTTGCTGTTTTATCCTGAAAGCGATATTGCTGCATTCCATCACAGTTTAAGTGGGGAGCAATAATCTCTTCAAGAACAGTCAAATCCTCTTGAAGGGTTTGGCGACTCAGCTGTTGTGTTCTTCTTCTTATCAGAATTTGGAAAGTGATAAGAAATAAGTTTTCTTTACTTTATTTGTCAATTCCAGTCTTTATAGTTTGTTATTGCCTTCGTGTTTTATTTCGTTAGTTGGTTATTTGCCATGTTCTTGTTATTATATATATATAACTGCCCATTGTTGCCGTGTAGTTAAAATTATACCCAACATCCAGTGAATCAGACACTATTCTTTGTGATTCCTTGCGCTCATCAGCAACTGCATCGGAAGTTTCAGTTGTTGCATCTGTCACTATATCAACCTCATCCTTGGCATTTTTATCTTCTTCTATAGTTTCATCAGTTGCAGAAACGGCATGAACTAAAGCCTCTGCCTCTTGATTTGAATTCTCCTCTTTATCCCTCATATCCAGAAAGGCAGCGATATCCTTATTCTTACGGAATGCCAACAGAAATGGGTTTGAAGCAGAATGAACAGTCCTAGGACTAAGCTTTGAGTCAAGAGCATCTACATTCTCTTCTTTTTTTCATTGTCAAAGTTACCCGTCCTCTAGATATGCGCAATAAACGAACACTGACTTCTTGATCAACCTGCAGCATCGACGCCCCCATAAGACTCCCCAACCCATCATCAGCCTCTTCTTCTGTAGGCAGGAATCCTTCTTCCCCATCGGGAAGGGAGATAAAAGAACCTGCCCTTGCTAAATTCTTAACCTTGCCAGCCAGATCCTGCCCCTTGACAAACTTGAAAGGTTTCTTCCCCTCATCTCTCCTTGAACTAGACTTTTGTGCATTCCTTCTTGGACTTCTTGTTCTGTCATTGTCGTCAGGAGACTCCTCTGACTTACTAGCGTCATTTCCACTACGCATCGTTAGCAATATTAGTGAAGTCTCGGTGTTTGCTTCCACTAACCTGACGGTCACTTCTTGTCCAACAGAAACCACTGAGCCAACATCCTTCACAAAGGTATCACTCAATTGAGAAACATGCACAATACCATCTGTAAAAGCACCAAAGTCAACAAAAGCGCCAAAAGGTTGAACTGATTTTACTTTTCCAGTAAAGCTGGCACCGGGAACCAATTCCTCATTTTTCACTGGAGGAAAGTCACTCTTTCGACTGGGTCTTGAACGTTTGCTCTGACTTTTCGTTGGAATGGAAACTTCCGTGAATAAAGTTTTACTCGTTTCTGCAAAAGAAGAGTCTTCCAAAGCTCCACCAGAACCTTCATCTGTAACATAGGGGTTTGTTTGTTCTACCATAGCTACATCAATATTGGTAACAGAAGTTACATGGATTTTTGGACAAATTAAGTCACCGGTTCTTCTGTCTGAAAAATATTTTACAGATACTGGCAAAGGGAAAGCCGATTCTTGTGCATATGATGTTTTCTTTGTATATTTTTGCATGAGATAGCATCTTGTAGAACAATTATTCTTTCTTCGAGAGAAAGCAGGTCCAGGAATAATAGAAACATTGCTTGTTGAGCACATGGTATTGCAGGGGTCATGTTGAGTTTATATAAAAAATGTTGAGCTATCGCCGGTGTTTGCAGATCAATGTCGAGAAGTGAAGAAAGAAACTGAAACAATACATGACAAATTTGTAAAGAACCGAACACAACATCATATTTATTAAGTTAAATGTGCAGAGAGAGACTGTATAGAAGGCCTCAGAAATCATAATTGAGATGGAAGTGTTGAAGCATTTAACATTATCTTGTCTTGTTTACATCCTTATGCATGCTATAAGAGAAGATCATTATATGAATGGGATAATTATTGTGATTCAAAATAGATGACGTGATTGAATGCCGAGATCTTGAAGAAGGGAAGCTTGGTTTTGGATGACAAAGTGTATTAGTAAACGATTCAAAAACGGGTGAAGAACCCTAAAAGATCCATGTCTACTCTAGGAGAATGAAAATAGTAAATAAAAAAAGTGAGGAAGTAATTTCATTAGTAGCATATTCGAATCTGAAGAAGAAATTGTTGGAAAATATAGGTATAAATCCCATATTGGTAAGTCATATTTTTGAGTATTATGACAAAAAGATGTGTGAGATATGATGATATTCTCTTAATAATGAAAATTATTATTTTCCATTAGAATTTGCTTCAAATATTATGGCATAAATTAATTTGATTCTGTTTCAGATTAATTGATATGGTTATGTCTTGATATATTTAATCTGATTCTGTTTCAGATTATTTATGGAATAGAGTAGCTTGCAAGTATTACATCGATTCCATAATTAATGATATTTAATTATGGAAAAGAGTAGTGCACATGTCTATCTACACCTATATAAACACCTCTAAGGCGTTAGGGTTAGACACACTAAAAAAACATATTCGCCTCTAAACACAAAACCCTACCTCTCTCTCTGTTGGTGATAGTTTCGTTCCCGTTCAAACTCGCTGAAGGTGCTCGTTATCCGTAACACCGCCGCTACCTCGTTTTATCCTGGGAGGCTATCGACTCACACATACGGTGAGAGGCGAAATAGCTTTAAGGAGACAGTTTCAACTGGACTCGGGGATCTCTCTTCTGTTTATATCCTTTCTTTCTCTGTTTGATTTCGTTTACTCACGCACACACTCGTTTGATTTATATGTATTAATCACAGATTATTTTCACAATCTTAAAGCTATTTTTTTCTACACATCTGTGACTGATACATCTGTATCTGCTTGTTTTGTTGAGTAACCGATCGATGGAGAACCAAACTGTGATTAACGCTGGAAACGTGATGGTTGATCCCAACGCACAGATCGCTGGATCATATGGGGTTCACCAGCAGGCGATTAACCCTAACGCACAGATCGTAGGATCTGATGGGGGTTAAACACCTGTTGGACATGTGCCTTCGGGACATGTGCCTGTGGGACACACTGTCATTGGACAGTTTAGTATTCCTCTTGGACATATATCGTCAGGATTCACTTCTCCGATTATACCTGCGGTGCCTACTGGTGTGCATACACCTGTAGTACAGATGCACATACCATCTGTTCCACCTGTGGTGCCTGCTGCACCTGTAATGCCAATTATGCCTGCTGCACATGCTGAAAAACCTGAGAAGTTCAACGGAATGAACTTCAAACGTTGGCAACTAAAGATGCACTTTTATCTGACCACATTGCATATGGATCGCTTCCTTAAGGAAGAACCACCGTTACTCACTGCTGAGAGTAACGTGCAGACTGTGTATGCTGCTGATCCTTGGAAGCACTCCGACTACATCTGTCGAAACTATGTGCTAAATTATTTTTCTGACTGATTGTATAACGTGTACAGCACAAAACCAACAGCTAAGGCCTTATGGGAGTCACTTGACCATAAGTATAAAACCGAGGACGTTGGGGCAAAGAAGTGGATTGTTGGTCGCTTTCTTGATTATAAGATGACAGACTCTAAGACTGTGGTAAGTCAGTGCAGGAACTGCAGGTGATCATTAATGACATTCATGCTGAGGGAATGGTCATAAGTGAGTCTTTTCAAGTCGCTGCTGTTATTGAAAAATTTCCACCTGGATGGAAAGATTTCAAGAACTACCTTAAACACAAGTGAAAAGAGATGTCTATGGAGGATCTTATTGTTAGACTTCGTATTGAAGAAGATAACAGAGGGTCCGAGAAGAAAGTTAATGTTGCCACTGAGAAGGCAAACATGGTAGAGCATGCTCAAAGCTCCAAGCCCAAGAAGACTAGTTCTGGTAAAGGGGCAAAGCTAGCACCCAAGGGAGGGATTTCGAAGTCGAAATTTCAAGGAAAGTGCTACAACTATGATAATGTTGGTCATAGGTCTTCTGATTGCAAGAAGCCCAACAAGAAGAAAGAAGCAAACATGGTTGATAATATCTCCAGGGAGATGGGTGATATAGACCTCTCTGCTACGGTCTCTGAAGTGAACCTGGTCGGTTCTAATCCGCGTGAATGGTGGATTGATACTGGTGCTACTAGGCATGTTTGCTCAGATAAGGCGATTTTCTCTAGCCTCAAAGCTTCCAATGATGGTGAGAAGCTCTACATGGGGAATTCAACAACTTCTACCATTGAGGGTGAAGGCACGGTGATCCTGAAGATGACCTCTGGGAAGAATCTGACTTTGAAGAATATACTTTATGTGCCTGATATTCGCAAGAACCTTGTGTCTGGTTCTCTGTTGAATAAGCATGGCTTTCACATTGTAATAGATTTAGATAAAGTTATTTTGTCTAAGAGTGGTATGTTTGTAGGTAAGGGTTATTTAACCGATGGGCTTTTTAAGCTCAATGTGATGTCCGTTAAGGACGATAATGAAATGAAGAATTCTTCTGCTTACTTGCTTGAGTCTCCTAATTTTTTTTTATCATAGGTAACCCGCAACCACTACCCTTCGGGTGCGCACTGGGTAAACCCTACGGGCTCATGGCATGCTAGATTAGGACATGTAAATTATGACACTTTACGACGTTTAAGTGCAAAAGAATACATACCAAAACTCACTATTGATTCAAAACATAAGTGTGAGACTTGTGTTGACGCAAAATTAACGAGATCATCATTTAAACGTGTGGAAAAGAACACCAAAGTGCTAGACCGAATACATAACGATATATGTGATTTAAAATTCGCTCCAACAAGAGGAGGAAACAAGTATTTTATTACATTCATTGATGATTGTACAAAATACTGCTATGTATATTTGTTGAAAAGTAAAGACGAAGCTATAGATAAATTTAAAATCTATAAAGAAGAAGATGAGACATAACAAACTGAGAAAATCAAAATGATACGAAGTGATCGTGGAGGTGAATATGTTGAACCGTTTGGGGAATTCTGTTCACAACATGGTATAATCCATGAGGTCACTGCACCATACTCCCCTCAATCAAATGGTATGGCTGAGAGGAAGAATGCGATGTTGTTAAGCTCAGGGCTTCCACAATCGATGCGGGGAGAAGCCATCTTAAGCGTAAATAATATTTTAAATATTATGATGCGCAAGAATAAGGATGTAAGTCCTTATGAAATGTGGAAGAAAAAGAAACCAAGTCACCAACACTTGAAAGTGTGGGGGTGCCTTGCAAAGGTACTGATCCCTACACCGAAGAAGGTGAAGATAGGTCCTAAGACTGTGGATTGTATCTTCATCAGATATCCTTCACATAGTACTGCATATCGGTTTCTTGTTCATGAATCCAAGATTTCTGATATTCAAAAGAATACCATTATAGAATCAAGAAATGCCTCATTCTTTGAGATGATGTTTCCTTGTAATCCTGGAAACCAACAACCTACGACGTTTAAACGATCTCATGAGTCTGTAGATGACGATAATGAGAGTGACGAAAGTGAAGACAAAAATGTAGGGGTAGTGAGAATGAGCAAAAGACAACGAACGGAGAAATCCTATGGGTCTGATTTTATGACCTATTTGCTCGAAGAAGGTGACCCGAAAACCTATAAGGAGGCCGTTACCTCACCTGATGGGCCTATGTGGAAAGAGGCCATCAAGAATGAAGTTGATTCAATTATGCAGAATCATACTTGGGAATTAGTGGACTTGCCAACTGGTTGCAAACCATTAGGTAGCAAGTGGGTTTTCAAGAAGAAGTTGAAAACGGATGGCACTATCGATAAGTACAAGGCTAGACTTGTAATTAAAGGATACAAGCAACAAAAAAGCCTTGATTACTTTGATACATATTCTCCTGTAACGAGAATAACATCCATAAGGATGATGTTTGCTATCGCTGCAATGCGTATTCTAACTGTACATCAAATGGATGTGAAAATAACTTCCTAAATGGAGACATAGATGAGGAAAGCTATATGAAACAACCTGAAGGGTTTGTCGTCCCTGGACAAGAAAGGAAAGTCTGTAGATTGGTGAAATCATTGTATGGTTTGAAGCAAGCGCCTATGAAATGGCAAGAAAAATTTGATGAGGCCGTGTTGGCCAACGGCTTCAAAATCAATGAATGTGATAGTTGTGCCTATTACAAGGATAACGAGAGTGGCTATGTCATGATGACACTATATGTAGATAATCTACTTATTGCCGAAAGCAATGATAAAGTGATCAAATCTACAAAGGACATGTTGAAATCAAGATTCGACATGAAAGACATGGGACTAGCAAATGTAATTCTGGGAATTCAAATTTCTAGAACATCAGAGGGTCTCGCATTAAGTCAACCACATTATGTTGACAAGATCCTTGAGAAGTTTCTTAAGGATGACTTTGAGAAAGCTAGGACACCTGTGGATATGACTTTGCACCTATCCAAGAACAAAGGTGTAGTTGTTTCCCAATTGGAATACTCGAGGATAATTGGTAGTCTGATGTACCTCATGAGCTGTACAAGACCAGACATTGCATACTCAATTAGCAAGTTGAGTAGGTTTACGAGTAATCCGGGAGCTGATCACTGGAAAGCGGTCATAAAGGTACTAAGGTACTTGAGGGGAACTCGAGACTATGGAATGTACTATGGCAGATACCCAACAGTATTAAAGGATATACTGACGCAAACTGGATATCTAGCAAGAAAGCACTTAAGTCTACGAGTGGCTATTTGTTTACATTAGCTGGAGCGGCAATATCATGGAAATCCTCAAAATAAACGGTGATAACTCATTCCACGATGAAAGCTGAGTTTGTGGCACCAGATAAATGCGCCGAAGAGGCTGAATATCTATGTCAGTTTCTTAAGGATATTCCAAGATGACTAAAGCCTGTAACTGTAATAGGGATTCACTGTGATAGTCAATCTGCTATTGACAGAGCACAGAGCACGATGTATAATGGAAAGTCTCGTCATATACGACGACGACACAGTTCCATTAGACAATTGATCTCAACCGGAATTATCACTATTGACTATATACCGTTAAAAGATAATATCGCAGATCCACTAACCAAAGGGTTATCAAGAGAAGTTATTGAGAAATCATCGAGAGGGATGGGCCTTAAGCCTATTGCTTAACGGCATCATGGTGGACACCCAACCATTGCTGACTGGAGATCCCAAGAACTTGGTTCAATGGGACAACTAAATCATGATGACCAAATCATTGTGGGGGTAACCCCTGGTATGTTCCTATGATGAGGAAACAGTTAGACCCGTAAGGTACGAGGTTAATCTTTGAGCTTTTAATGATCTTTGATGAATACATGGAGTTCATGAGTGAACGCATGGAATTCAGTTGAGTAAACACGGGTTACTCTATAAGATAAAGATCACCTATGTGGGAGAAGTGGGGGCGCTTCAAAGGAGAATTGCGAGGTACAATTCTTTAGAAACTCCTGCAGAACCAGGACGATGTTCCATGGCCAAAATGGACATACTGATGAGAGATGAATGAGTCAGAAATGATATAGTGATAAGTATATCATCGTTTACACAAACGGTCGAACAGTTCAAGGACAAGCACGTCTACTGTCTACCAGTAAAGTCGGTATGCTTACTCGAGCGAAGGTTCAAGGAGCATTCTCTACCTATCGTATGCTATATCTGATCGAAAAAACTATCACCAAGTCAAGCCTTGTGTCTGTCTGTCTATCTGTCTGGTGTGTGCTACTAAGATCACCAATCTCACCCATGTGGGGGATTGTTGGAAAATATGGGTATAAGTCCCATATTGGTAAGTCATATTTTTGAGCATTATGACAAAAAGATGTGTGAGATATGATGATATTCTCTTAATAATGGAAATTATTATTTTCCATTAGAATTTGGCTCAAATATTATGGCATAAATTAATTTGATTCTATTTTAGATTAATTGATATGGTGTATGTCTTGATATATTTAATCTGATTCTGTTTCAGATTATTTATGGAATAGAGTAGCTTACAAGTATTACACCGATTCCATAATTAATGATATTTAATTATGGAAAAGAGTAGCGCACAAGTCTATCTACACCTATATAAACACCTCTAAGGCGTTAGGCTTAGACACACCAAAAAAAACATATTCACCTCTAAACACAAAACCCTACCTCTCTCTCTCTGTTGGTGATAGTTTCGTTCCCGTTCAAGCTCACTGAAGGTGCTCGTTATCCGTAACGCCGCCGCTACTTCATTTTATCCTGGGAGGCTATCGACTCACACATATGGTGAGAGGCAAAATAGCTTTAAGGAGACAGTTTCAACTGGACTCGAGGATCTCTCTTTTGTTTATATCCTTTCATTCTCTGTTTGATTTCATTTACTCACGCACACACTCATTTGATTTATATGTATTAATCACATATTGTTTTCACAGAAATTCATTATAGCCATATTTCGTAAAGAAAACCAAACCAAGTGACTTGTTGACAATCACTACAGAATCTTATCATCCATGGGAAATGATTTCTCGGAGCAACTTTTTTATTTTCAAAACTATTAGCATTTGGTATTGAAATATGTTACAAATTGTGAATGCAGGGGGCATATGCAATAGAATTATATGAAATACAATTGTGCTAAAAAAGGCTATGAAAATATCATTTTCCTCAACCATTCACATAATTGATAGATACCATAGCATCCAGGGAATTGTACTTCCTTTTCCAATTTCTTTTTCGTTCTACTCAAGTATCTGAATCTGAACTTTAAAATGGCATAAAAGAGGATTTAAGAAGTGGTGGATTTTAGATTGTCTGTGGCTGAAGATATAGGTTTTAGGCCGGTTTCTCGTTTTTAATCTCGATCCCTGTTAATACCTTATAGTATTTAAACCTATTAAGCAAATCCAATGGTCCATGTTAAACTCTGGTACTCGTTTTGAAAGAATGCAAGAGAGTCTGAGTATAACTATGTTCTAAATGTCTAGAGTGAGGAGAAAAAACATTAACTAGGCAACCTTTCCAGAAACTAGGCAACCTTTCCAGAAATGCATCCACATATAAGTTGCTCGGGGGTATTATTATATATTTGTTATCAGGATCATTAGTGTACGTATTTTCACTACTTTTTATACCATGGAAGAAAAGGAGCTGGGTCTTTTGAAAAATAGTAAAAAACTTTTCCTCGGGATACATGAAGATTCACGTAGGTATGGTAGTGTGTATATATTTAGATTTCATCCTGCAGAAGAGATTGATGAAAGCAAAGGGCTGCAGTTTCGCAATATAGAAGAAAATCATTTGGTATATGAATCGGGTAACATTTCAATCTCATATCTAAATTCCTAGTGTTTACTCGCAATTTGCACATCAATTTATTCATGGATAATGGATTGGAGATCAAATTCAAAGCATAAACTATAAAAGATTAGTTAAGCAATTTCGGGAAGATGATACAAACATCTACAAAGTATTTTCGATTCGGTATTCATCAAGGCACATCTCTGTGATCTAATCAATTTTATAATCAATTTTACGTTCACATGGCACTGGAAATTGTGCGAATTTAAACTTATTCATCATTACCCATTTCAAAGTGGATTTTAGGTAATTCCTATGTGAATAATACCATACCATGGCTAAGGTTTGTTTGGAATCTTTTAAATTTAAGTGATCATATTTTGGTTTGTTTAAAATTAATATTGATTATTGCATATATATATTATATTGTTTATTTCACTTTTTACGTATCCTTATGATAATTCCTGGTGGCGGGGCTGCTCCTCCGACGCCGTGCCTGAATCCTTCGCCGCTGTGGTGGTGTAGCTGTCGTGGGGCTCCCACAAAACAACATCGGAAGGGGGGTTTGGGTCCTGCGGCGCCTCCAGCGTGAGAGTAAAACTCGCTTTTGGGGAAGATGAAGATAGATAGGGATGCAAGGTGGTTGTGTGTGTATATGAGTGTGAGAGAGTGATTAACCCCAAAACCTTTCCTCCTTGGGCTATTTATATCCCTAGGGTAGGGTTTAGGGGTTGCTACCTTTTAATCGTAGTCGTCGGTTCTAGGAGCGGAGGACACCTGACTGGAGTGGATGCTTTACATGTGTTGGGATGTGACTGGTTGGGGAATGTTTTGAGGATGCTCTGACACGGTCCTTGATTATTATCATGATTGATGGGCGACAGTTGTCCCTATCATGCGCTTTGGCATGTGCCTCACGTGCTGTGACCTCTCAAGGTTGGGCTTGCGGGACTGGGCCAGTTAGGACTATTGGTGTACGGGACTGGATCGAGTTAAGAGTCCGGGCCTGGCCCTTGCAGGAGCTACATGTACTATCATGTGCCCCCACTCCCTTATGAAGATTTTCTGGATGGGGGATTAAGGTTGGTTTTGTTTAGGGAATTTGAGCTTTATTTGTCCCTCGGTCCGGATTGCGTTGAGTTCAGCCAATCAGGGCTAAGTTTGGTTGTCTTTAGAAGAATTTGAGCTTTGTTTGCCCCCCAGTCCTGATTGTGGTGAGTTCAGTCAATCAGGATTAGGGTTGGTTGTCTTTAAAAGAATTTGAGCTTTGCTTGCCCCCAGTCCGGATTGTGTTGAGTTCAGCCTATTAGGACTAAGGTTTGTTGTCTTAGAAAAATTTGAGCTTTGCTTTCCCCCAGTCCGGATTGTGTTGAGTTCAACCAATCAGGACTAAGGTTAGTTGTCTTTGGAAGAATTTGAGCTTTGCTTGCCCCCGGTCCGGTTTGTGTTGAGTTCAGCCAATCAGGACTATTTGTTGTCTTAAAAGAATTTGAGCTTTTCTTGCCCCCAGTCCGGATTGTGTTGAGTTCAGCCAATCAGGACTAAGGTTGGCTGTCTTTGGAAGAATTTGAGTTTTGCTTGCCCCCTAGTCCGGATTATTTTGAGTTACAGGGTCCGGGGTGGAAGATGAAGCGTTTTTGGTTTCCCCCAATAATTTGAATTATTACAGTTGTCTTTTTTCAAAAGACGTGTCGTAATAATGAATGACATTAATTATCGTGTATATATGTATCACTGTATGTATCTATCTTTGTGATGGACGGTTAGGATTAGTCACGTGGCATGGCCCTTTGGGATCCACTGTGCCTAAAAAAAAAGCTCCCTCTCCTTTCTTTTTCTTTTTACCCTTCTCTTCTTCCTTTGAATCTTTTTCGCTGTTGCAGCCGCTGTTACCGCCGCCTGTCACAGGAGTTCTCAGAAGTTTGTGTGTATTTTCTCGGTCATCCCCAACCTCTTCGTAATTTCTTTTGTAAGCTTCTTCTTTCTCTCTTTTTCTTTTTGCCTTGTATCCGTTTCGAGATCCTGTTGTTTAATTTGATTTGTTTGTTTGGTTTTGTTCTGTTCTTGTGTTCATGGGTTTATTGGGTTGAATATTCATGTATATACGTGTATGTATATGTGTTTTCAGCATATTTTGGTTTTTGATTTTCATTTGGTAGTGTTTTCGTGTTTTTGGGTTTTTAGGTGGGTTCGGACTTGATTGCAGAGTCCGGACTTGTTGCTTTGTGTTTGGTTGTATGTTGTTTTCTGTTTGGTTGTAATTTGAGTCCGAACTATACTGTAGCTGATGTGAGGTTTCTAGTGTTTGCGCTGTCCGGACTTGTTGTTGTGAGGTTGTATATTTTGTTTGTTGATATTTGGGTCTCTGGGCCAGGTTTTTGTAACTTAATTAAAATTGAACATAGGGTAGTCCGGACCATTAAGGATTCAAGATAAATAAACTATAGGGATTTAGAATAACCTCTGTCATTTGTTCTAGGTATATGGTCCGGACTAAAGCTCGGGAAAAGGTTTACATCTCCTACTGCCCAGGCCCGTCAGATTCAGATTCATCCTCTAATTCTAAGCGCGTTGAGATGGGGAAGGAGGCGTCCACTTCGGATGCCAGCGCGATCACAAAGCTGACCATAGGTAAAATCTCTCATAGGAAAGTGCCTTGTACTCCGAAGGGTTTGTGGGTTGATGTTCCGAACTACTTCATCACCAAGAGTGAGGAGATAGAAAATAGCTGGTACTACGGGAGTATCAGGTCTGGCTATGCGAGGTAGCCGAACGCTGGTCCGGGGCTGTATGACCAGGCTGAATTCGATAGGAGATTCGCAGGAAGTATAGTCGCCAAGGAACCATACCAGCTGAAAGAGGAGTATGCCGCTTTGGATCATACGGCGCTGGATCCGTCAATCCGGGTTGCCTTTTAACTGGATCCCCGGTGAAGAATTTGAGCTTTGCTTGCCCTCCTTCTAGCGCCAAATGATAACTTCTGGTGGCGGGGTTCCTACAAAACAACACCTGAAGGGGGGTTTGCATCCCGCGGCGCCTCCGACGTGAGAGTAAGAACTCTTTTAGGGAAGATGAAGATAGATAGGGATGCAAGGTGGCTGTGTGTGTATATGAGTATGAGAGAGTGATTAACCGGAAAACCTTTCCTCTTTGGGTTATTTATATCTTAAGGGTAGGGTTTAGGGGCTGGTACCTTTTAATCGTAGTGATCGGTTCTAGGAGCGGAGGACACCAGACTGGAGTGTATGTTTGACACGTGTCGAGACGAGATTGGTTGGGGAATGTTCTGAGAATCCTCTAATACGTGATTATTCCCATGATTGATGGGCGACAGTTGTCCCTATGCACTTTGGCATGTGCCTCACGTGCTGGGACCTCTAAAGTTTGGGCTTGCGGGACTGGGTCAGTTAGGACTAGGGGTGTGCGGGACTGGATCGAGTTAGGAGTCCGGGCATGACCCTTGCAGGAGGTGCATGTACTATCACTTTACATGTACACATAAGCCGAGGGTCTTTCGGAAAACAGCCTATTCATTTTTTCAGAATGAGAGGAACGCTCCATACATTTTACCCTCCCCAAACCTGCGTTAAACGGGATATACTGGGTATGTGTTATTTGTTTGTTTGTTTTTACAAAGAGAGGTCGAGAATAGCATGATGATGAGTACCTATGCAAAACATCATTGTAGAAGATATAGATACTAGTTGTTTGTCAAGAAGGTAAAAAATAATGTACAATTTGTGTAAATGATGATTATTAACAAAAGAAAGTGTTAGATATATTTGATAATGTCATGTCTAATATAATTTATGTTTAGATTTCAGATCTTACTTAACAGGACAAATCAGTGCTTAACTGTTGATCAGTACTTATACTGGAAGTTAGGACTTAAGGATATCAGTACTTATATTATCAGGAGATAATCATCAGAAGTTAGATATCAGAACTTAAGTGCTGAAGGACGATCAAATAAGGACAGTAGCTGATTAAAGGAAAGAAGATCAAGATAAACATAAGAAGAGATATGCATGAAGAAGGAGTTCCGTGAAGAATGGAATACTTGAAAGAAAAGATATCTGATTGATATGTTTTAGGAAGCAGAATTATATTCCATATCAATTAGCGATTATCTTATAACTGTGTAGTATATAAACACAGACATAGGGTTTACACTATAAGTGTTAATATATTCGAGAAGATTATTCATTGTAACCTTAGCAGCTCTCGTGATATTTGTTCATCACTGAGAGGTAACAGTTCCATACTGTAACAGAGTTTATTGTTTCAATAAAGTTTGTTTTTTGTTACTTAATATATTAAAGTTCGATTTGATTGTATTATACACAGTATTCACCCCCTCTACAGTGTGTGTGACCTAACAAGTGGTATCAGAGCCAATCTGTTAACACACATACAGTTAAAGATCCAAACACAATCATGTCGGACACAGAAACTCCAACTAAGCCTACCAAAACTGAGGAACCACCAAAGACACAAATTCAGAGTCGGTATGAGACCATCAGAGTTCCCATACTGAGACCATCTGAATATCCCATATGGAAGGTAAGGATGACCATGTTCCTGGAAGCAACAGATCCAAAATACCTTGATAGAATCAAGGAAGGGCCTCACAAACCAACCAAGCTCGCTGTTGCAGTTGCAGGTGAAGCAGCAAAGACTGTACCAAAGGAGAAGAGTGATTATACTGCTGAAGATATAGCATCAATTGCTAAGGATGCTAAGGTACGACACTTACTGCATAGTGCCATTGATAATGTAATGTGAAACAGGGTAATCAACTGCAAGACTGCTAAGGAGATATGGGATGCTCTGGAAACAAGGTGTCAGGGAACTGACACAATTAAGAAGAACGGGAAAACAATACTCACTCAAGAGTATGAACATTTTGACTCAAAGACTAATGAGTCATTGAATGATTTATATGATAGATTTGTCAAACTTTTGAATGATTTGTCATTGGTTGATAAAGAGTATGATCTTGAAGATTCAAACCTTAAATTCCTGTTAGCTCTTCCTGAATGCTGGGATTTGAAGGCAACGACAATAAGAGACAACTACAATCTTGATGAAACAACTCTTGATGAAATCTATGGAATGCTCAAGACTCGTGAGCTTGAGATGGAACAAAGAAGCAAGAGGAAAGGTGGAAAGTCAAGGACAGTTACTCTTAAGGCAGAAGAAGAATCCCCCAAAACAGCTTCCTCAAGGAAAGACAAGGGTAAAGCTCTTGTCATAAAGTCTGAAACTGAGTCATCAAGTTCTGAAAGTGATGATGACTCAGATTCTGAAAGCTTGCCTGAGACTGATGCTGATGAGGAGATGATGAAGCTGAAGGAATTTACGGATGAGCGGAAGCACGAAATAACATTTATTCCGTAAAAACCATATACCGCACATATAGAAAAACGTATAAAAGGGAAAAACTGAGGAATCGAAACCATACCTCGTGAATTGAAGCTTTATAAAATTGGAGTGCTAGCAGTTGCTCCTCAATGTGTGAAGCACTCTACCGGTATCCACCAAGAACAATCCGCTTCAATGAACCTTTTATAAAACTAAGCTTTTATAAAATGGAGTTTTTGGGAGAGAGAGAGAGAAGAAGAAGATGGAGGCTAGGATTTTCACAAAACCAAAATTGTGTGTTATATTTTTGAGCCATCCATCTCATTCTATTTATAGGACTCTTCTAGGGTTTTATAATATATCTTTATACATATTAACCCCCCACATTTTATCTTCATAAAATGCTTTAATAATAATTAAAACTATTTTAATCGTTATTTCTTTTCTTAACTATTTAGAAAATAATTCTCTCATTATTTCATCAAAGAAAATATTCTTTTATGGTGTGACCCTGTAGGTTCAATATTATGCCGGTAGTAGAAATAAATAATAATAAACTTTTATTAATTATTTATATGAATATTAAAATTCACTAAATATAATTAACTGATTAATTATATTTATTCTACATCGTGAGTGATGCTTCTCAACATATCGCGACTATCCGGATAATATGAATTCACTGCTTAGAATATCAAGAACCTGTCAGTGACTAGTTACCGTACAATGAATTCCTTCTACCCTTATAATATCCCGATTAAATACAAGGCATGGATCTTGTGTCAAGCCTATCAAATTTAATCATATGATTTCTTATTCATAATGCAAAGTTCATATTCATGCAAATTAGAAACTCCTTTCTAATTTCATACACTCTGGCCAGAGATTCCAGAACTCGCATACTAAGAATAATATAGGATATTCTCTTCCTATACTGGAAGGGGTAGATCCTCTATTGACGTTAACTATCTCTATACACAAATCCCTATGCCCAGAATAGACCTAATGGATGTCCTTGAGACTAAGGACTAAACTAAAGCACAGTTCATTATATATAAGATACCTTTAACGATCTCAAGTCTAAGGACACTTGTACAACTATCACTCAGTGAATAACTATTGACACGTGAGTAATCTCCATTAGTTGTTCAACTTATCAAGTCATGTTCAGTGAACTTATTCCCTAATAAGCACCTACATACCAGCTATAGTGTCACCACACAAATGCCTATGAGAACAGACATCCTCCTAAAGGGAGCAAGCATAGTATGTACCAATCTTTGCGGATCCACTAACATCCGATTAGTTATCCTATGATCAGGAACTGTTTAAGTCCAAAGTTATCATCTTCTAGATTCCATTATTATAATCTCATTATAATTCTAGAAGCTTTACTCTAAACTATGGAACATCTTATTTAATACACTTTAAAAAGATAAAGCCCATAAAAATATAACAAGTCTTTTATTAATTTAAAATGAAATCAAATAGGAATACAAGAAAGTTCTTCCTAACTCATCATACATGATTGGATTTAGGACAAACACTTTCAATCTCCCACTTGAACGAAAGCCAATCACCCTGGTATCTAATACCCATCTTTTCTTTATGACGATCAAAGTGAATCTGAGACAATGACTTTGTGAGTGGGTCTGCTACGTTGTTATGTGTGTCAACTCTCTCAATCTTGACATCTCCTCTTTCAATGATTTCCCTAATCAAATGAAAGCGTCGCAAAACATGTTTGGAATTTTTATGAGACCTAGGTTCCTTGGCTTGTGCTATTGCTGCATTGTTATCACAATACAACACAATAGGCTCCTCAATGCTAGGAACAACTCCCAACTCAGAAACAAATTTCCTCATCCAAACGGCTTCTTTTGCAGCCTCACTTGCAGCTATATATTCTGCTTCCGCTGTGGAGTCATCCGTTGTAGACTGTTTGGAACTCTTCCAACTAATCGCACCACCGTTCAGAGTAAACACGTACCCTGACATGGATTTGCTATCATCACTTTCTGATTGAAAACTAGAGTCAGTATAACCCTCTATTTTCAACTCAGATCCGCCACCAAAAACAAGAAAAATATCCTTAGTCCTTCGCAAGTACTTAAGGATGTTCTTCACTGCTTTCCAGTGGTCTTCACCTGGATTGGACTGATATCTGCTCGTCACACTGATTGAATAAGCAACATCAGGCCTAGTACATAACATTGCGTACATGATAGATCCTATTGCTGAACCATAAGGAATCTTACTCATACGCTCTCTTTCCTCAGGTGTCTTAGGAGACATCTTTTCGGAAAAGGACACTCCATGGCTCATCGGTATGAGACCTCTTTTGGAGTTTTCCATGCTAAACCTTCTAAGCACTTTCTGGATGTATGTACCCTGGGTAAGACCTATCATTCTTCTAGATCTATCTCTATAGATCTTCATATCGAGAATGTAGGATGCTTCTCCCAAGTCCTTCATAGTGAAGTTCTTCGATAGCCACACTTTGACTGATTACAGCATCGGTATATCATTTCCTATAAGAAGTATGTCATCCACATACAATACAAGAAATGTTACCGTGCTCCCACTAACCTTCTTGTAGACACATAGTTCATCTATGTTTTTGATAAAACCAAACTCTTTGATTGTCTCATCAAAACGGATGTTCCATCTACGAGAAGCTTGCTTTAAACCATATATGGTTCGCAACAGCTTACACACTAGGTGTTCATTTCCCTTAGAAAGAAAACCCTCTGGCTGTGTCATATACACTTCTTCTTCAAGTTTCCCATTGAGGAAGGCCGTTTTCACGTCCATTTGCCAGATCTCATAGTCGTAGTAAGCAGCAATCGCAAGCAAAATCCGAATTGATTTTAACAGGGCTACAGGTGAAAAAGTTTCATCAAAGTCAATCCCTTGTCTTTATTTGAATCATTTTGCCACGAGCCTGGCCTTATAGGTCTCTACCTGGCCATCTGCTCCAATCTTTCTTTTGTATACCCATTTGCACTCAATAGGCTTCACACCCTCAGGTGCTTCAACCAAAGTCCATACTTGGTTGGTATACATAGATTCCATTTCGGATTTCATGGCACTTTGCCATTTCTCTGAGTCAACACTACTCATAGCCTCATTATAGGACATAGGGTCGTCATCATCAATGATTGACAGGTCATTGTCATTCTCAATGACAAGGCCATAATACCTCTCAGGTTGGCGAGACACTCTCCCTGACCTACGAATGGGCTGTTCCACAGAAGGTTGTTCAGTCTGAACAGGTGTTTCCATTTGATCCGTAGTAGTTTGTGCTTCTTGAACTTCATCAAGTTCAATTTTGCTCCCATTGTTTCCTTCAAGGATAAACTGCTTTTCCAAGAAGGTAGCATGTCTGGAGACAAACACCTTATGATCGGTGTAAAAGTAATACCCTAAAGTCTCTTAGGATATCCCACAAAATTATATTTTACGGATCGAGATTCCAGCTTATCCGGGTCAACTTTCTTGACATAAGCTGGACATCCCCAAATCTTAACATGTTTAAGACTCGGTTTCCTTTCTTTCCATATCTCATATGGAGTTTTAGGGACAGATTTGGAAGGCACCTTATTCAGTAAATATGCTGAGGTTTCCAATGCATAACCCCACAGGAATACTGGAAGATTCGCATAGCTCATCATGGACCGAACCATGTCTAACAAAGTTTGATTTCTCCTTTCAGATACCCCATTCAACTGTGGAGTATATGGAGGAGTCCATTGGGAGACTATACCATTTTCTTTGAGATAATCTAGAAACTCTCCATTCAAGTATTCACCACCTCGATCTGATCGAAGAGTTATAATACTATGTTTGGTTTGTTTCTCCACTTCATGCTTATATTCTTTAAACTTTTCAAAGGCTTCAGACTTGTGTTTCATCAAATACACATATTCGAATCTAGATCGATCATCTATGAAAGTAATGAAGTATGAAAATCCACCCATGGCTTGCGTAGACATTGGTCCACATACATCTGTGTGTACCAATCCTAGCAAATCTGCAGCCCTCTCTCCATGTCCACTAAATGGAGATTTGGTCATTTTACCCAATAGACAAGACTCGCATGTAGGATATGATTCAAAATCAAAAGGGTCAAGTAACCCATCCTTATGCAATGTCCGCAGTCTATTTTCACTAATATGACCAAGTCTGCAGTGCCACAAAAAAGTGATATTTTCATCATCCCTTTTTCTTTTATTAGTATGTTCAATTTGTAGTAAATCATGCTCTACCTCACATACATACAAACCATTATTTAAAATACCACTTCCATAAAGAACGTTATCTCTAAGAATTGAACATTTATTATTCTGAATAACAAACGAAAATCCATCCAAGTCTAACATGGGAATAGAAATAATATTCCTCACAATCGAAGGAACAAAATAACAATTATTTAAAACAATGGTCTTGCCCATAGGCATATGTAAATGAAATGATCCTACATCTTCAGCAGCAACTCTTGCTTCATTTCCCATCCGTAGAATCACCTCCTCTTCCTCAAGAGTCCTACTTCTCCTTAGTCCCTGCAACGAATTGCAAATATGAGAACCATAGGCGGTATCTAATACCCAAGTAGAAATTTGATTTAATGACATATTCACTTCAATCATGAACATACCTGAAGCAGAAGTGGTAGTCTCACTACCCTTCTTCTTCTTCAATTCTGCAAGGTAAACCTTGCAGTTCCTCTTCCAGTGCCCCACCTTGTTACAGTGAAAGCAAACAGCTTTGCTCTTGGGGTCTTCAGCTTTTGGTGGAACAGGCTTTTTCTCACCCACTTTCTTCTTCTTGAAAGGGTTCTTCTTCCTTTTCTTAGGATTAGAACCTTCACCAATTAGAAGAACAGAGCCCTTCTTAGGGGGAAAATTCGATTCCACAGTCTTTCAACATGTTATGGAGTTCAGCCAGGCTGACATCCAACTTATTCATGTGAAAGTTCATAACAAACTGCGAAAACGAACCCGGAAGTGATTGCAAGACCAAGTCTTGGCTCAGCTCCCCATCCATGGCAAAACCAAGTTGACCAAGACGTTCAATCAAACTGATCATCTTAAGTACATGGTCATTCACGAATGATCCCTCAGACATCCTACAACCGAACAGCTCCTTCGATATCTCATATCGAGCTGTCCTACCTGCCACATCATACAACTCTTGTAGATGCATAAGGATAGTGTGAGCATCCATATGCTCATGTTGTTTCTGTAGCTCAATGTTCATGGAAGCTAGCATGATGCATTGAGCAACATTTGCATCATCTATCCACTTACGCTACACAACATGTTCATCATTATGTGCATCGTTAGCAGGTTCAGTAGGCTTAGGTGAGTCAAACACATATTCCATCTTCTCCACCCTGAGAACAATTCTCAAGTTTCGAAGCCAGTCAGCAAAATTAGGACCAGTCAACTTGTGAGCATCTAGTATACTCTGGAGTGATAGTGCAGAAGACATAACGAATATAGTAAATCTGTAAATGATAAACACATAACAACACTTAGCAAATATTCAATTTTATTTCAAAACACTATATAAATTGGGTCGTTATTCATAAGTGGCTCCCACTAGTTTATCTAATTTATACACCCCCTAAGTGAAAATTAGGCATTCATAATGCTAGTGGGAATAGGGATCCTACATCCCATTACACAACCTCGGCTGTAGCACGAAACGTCATGTGATGTTCAATAGGCAGACAACTCTTGTCAATTACATCTTATGTTATTCCCTAATATAATTTTAGCCTCTTGAATAATTGAGTCACGGCTGTGGCACGATAAACTCAATATTCTAAGTCAAGTCTAACCCAACATTCTGTATAATTGAATCAGTCTCCAACGGCCCACAGCTGTGGCACGTAACGACCTTTAGATTCTAATTCAATGTACACATCTCTATGTAATAGACAAGTATTCCTTATTTCGAAATCAAAGCCCTCGACTGTAGCACGAAACGATAATGATTTAAAAATAAGAACCACTTTCTATCATGTTGGAAGGCTATGACCGACACAAGCCCGTTGTGTCATTGGCCAATTACTACTTGATATTATTTAATTTTAGAGAGATTATATTACGTTACAATCATAATCATATTATAAAGAGATTCTTCCTTTTAAATTAAATATTTCAAATCAATAATCGATAATCAGATGATTCCCAGATCGGGTGGAGCATTGTCAAGAGGCGTCACTTAATAACCCTTTCTTACAGATAGAAATCTGTTGTTGACAGAATCATCCTTTCTCTCAAAATTGAAAATTCATATTTAATTACGTGTTTCATAAACACAAGAATCTCATGATTGTATTCATAATATTATTGTCAAGGCAAGAAACGATTCTTTATTCTAGATTTTCTAGAGCACGCCTTATATTGATTTAAGTTCACCTAAATCTATCATCACATCGTAAACACAGGCATATATCTCATATATAAAATTAAATAAACAAGTAAGCATGCAAGTAATATCATGTCACACATTGATATAATGATGTATGGATTTATTATAGCATTTAAAAGCAATTAAAACAATTAAAACGTGCTTTCAAACACTATCGGGAATATAAACAGTTCAAAACATTTATATAAAAAATATTTGACCACTCCATTAGATCCGTCTCGGAAAAATGAATCCAACGATATATTACACGCCCAAAACGGAGTTACGAAACTCCTAAAAAATCAAATTTAATGAGGACATACGGGCTGTAACGCATGTACGTAATGCGTTACAACACTGTTGAGCCATTTACGCGACGCATTCCGTAAAGGTGCAACAGTGTGTAACGCATTCACGGAATGTGCAACACGCCCCTTCCCCACGTGCAGCGCACGCGCCTGCACAGCCGTAGCAGGTTTTTGCCATTTTTTTTTTGTTTCTACCTGCTACCTGTCTATTTGCTTGCCTGCTGTTACAAAAAAATAGAAGTAACTCCCCTTTTCCTTTACTCCCTTATTAATAACTCTTTATTAATATGTTATTATTTTAATTTTATTATTAATAAATTAATTAACATTTAATTAATAAATTAATAAAAATCAAAATAACATGATTTCTTAAATCAGGGAGTAGCAGAAAAATACCAAATCAGCCATGGGTCCTTGTGCAAATTTTAATCATAATTATTCACATGCATAATTATTTTATGAATTTTAATTAAAACAATTTTAAAAAATTCATAACAAATAATCTACATATCACAAAATTATGAAAAAAAATACCTAGATGATCTACAGCACTTGTAGAACCCAGATCAGTAGTCAAAATCTCATGTAAAAATTATTTTGAATTAATTCATAATTAAATCCAAATAAACTTACAAAAATCATAATAAATCCATACATGCATTAAAAAATCTAAAATTTTTTATATGAATCTCTATATGCAGAACCTAGCTCTGATGCCAATGAAGGAATTTACGGATGAACGGAAGCGCGAAATAACATTTATTCCGTAAAAACCATATACCGCACATATAGAAAAACGTATAAAAGGGAAAAACTGAGGAATCGAAACCATACCTCGTGAATTGAAGCTTTATAAAATTGGAGTGCTAGCAGTTGCTCCTCAATGTGTGAAGCACTCTACCGGTATCCACCAAGAACAATCCGCTTCAATGAACCTTTTATAAAACTAAGCTTTTATAAATTGGAGTTTTTGGGAGAGAGAGAGAGAAGAAGAAGATGTAGGCTAGGGTTTTCACAAAACCAAAATTGTGTGTTATATTTTTGAGCCATCCATCTCATTCTATTTATAGGACTCTCCTAGGGTTTTATAATATATCTTTATATATATTAACCCCACACATTTTATCTTCATAAAATGCTTTAATAATAATTAAAACTATTTTAATCATTATTTCTTTTCTTAACTATTTAGAAAATAATTCTCTCTCTCATTATTTCATCAAAGAAAATATTCTTTTATGGTGTGACCCTGTAGGTTCAATATTATGCCGGTAGTAGAAATAAATAATAATAAACTTTTATTAATTATTTATATGAATATTAAAATTCACTAAATATAATTAACTGATTAATTATATTTATTCTACATCGTGAGTGATGCTTCTCAACATATCGCGACTATCCGGATAATATGAATTCACTGCTTAGAATATCAAGAACCTGTCAGTGACTAGTTACCGTACAATGAATTCCTTCTACCCTTATAATATCCCGATTAAATACAAGGCATGGATCTTGTGTCAAGCCTATCAAATTTAATCATATGATTTCTTATTCATAATGCAAAGTTCATATTCATGCAAATTAGAAACTCCTTTCTAATTTCATACACTCTGGCCAGAGATTCCAGAACTCGCATACTAAGAATAACATAGGATATTCTCTTCCTATACTGGAAGGGGTAGATCCTCTATTGACGTTAACTATCTCTATACACAAATCCCTATGCCCAGAATAGACCTAATGGATGTCCTTGAGACTAAGGACTAAACTAAAGCACATTTCATTATATATAAGATACCTTTAACGATCTCAAGTCTAAGGACACTTGTACAACTATCACTCAGTGAATAACTATTGACACGTGAGTAATCTCCATTAGTTGTTCAACTTATCAAGTCATGTTCAGTGAACTTATTCCCTAATAAGCACCTACATACCAGCTATAGTGTCACCACACAAATGCCTATGAGAACAGACATCTTCCTGAAGGGAGCAAGCATAGTATGTACCAATCTTTGCGGATCCACTAACATCCGATTAGTTATCCTATGATCAGGAACTGTTTAAGTCCAGAGTTGTCATCTTCTAGATTCCATTATTATAATCTCATTATAATTCTAGAAGCTTTACTCTAAACTATGGAACATCTTATTTAATACACTTTAAAAAGATAAAGCCCATAAAAATATAACAAGTCTTTTATTAATTCAAAATGAAATCAAACAGGAATACAAGAAAGTTCTTCATAACTCATCATACATGATTGGATTTAGGACAAACACTTTCAATCTCCCACTTGAACTAAAGCCAATCACCCTGGTATCTAATACCCATATTTTCTTTATGACGATCAAAGTGAATCTGAGACAATGACTTTGTGAGTGGGTCTGCTACATTGTTATGTGTGTCAACTCTCTCAATCTTGACATCTCCTCTTTCAATGATTTCCCTAATCAAATGAAAGCGTCGCAAAACATGTTTGGAATTTTTATGAGACCTAGGTTCCTTGGCTTGTGCTATTGCTACGTTGTTATCACAATACAACACAATAGGCTCCTTAATGCTAGGAACAACTCCCAACTCAGAAACAAATTTCCTCATCCAAACGGCTTCTTTTGCAGCCTCACTTGCAGCTATATATTCTGCTTCCGCTATGGAGTAAGCCGTTGTAGACTGTTTGGAACTCTTCCAACTAATCGCACCACCGTTCAGAGTAAACACGTACCCTGACATGGATTTTCTATCATCACTTTCTGATTGAAAACTAGAGTCAGTATAACCCTCTATTTTCAACTCAGATCCGCCACCAAAAACAAGAAAAATATCCTTAGTCCTTCGCAAGTACTTAAGGATGTTCTTCACTGCTTTCCAGTGGTCTTCACCTAGATTGGACTGATATCTGCTCATCACACTGATTGAATAAGCAACATCAGGCCTAGTACATAACATTGCGTACATGATAGATCCTATTGCTGAACCATAATGAATCTTACTCATACGCTCTCTTTCCTCAGGTGTCTTAGGAGACATCTTTTCGAAAAGGGACACTCCATGGCTCATCGGTATGAGACCTCTTTTGGAGTTTTCCATGCTAAACCTTTTAAGCACTTTCTGGATGTATGTACCCTGGGTAAGACCTATCATTCTTCTAGATCTATCTCTATACATCTTCATACCGAGAATGTAGGATGCTTCTCCCAAGTCCTTCATAGTGAAGTTCTTCGATTGCCACACTTTGACTGATTGCAACATCGGTATATCATTTCCTATAAGAAGTATGTCATCCACATACAATACAAGAAATGTTACCGCGCTCCCACTAACCTTCTTGTAGACACATGGTTCATCTATGTTTTTGATAAAACCGAACTCTTTAATTGTCTCATCAAAATGGATGTTCCATCTACGAGAAGCTTGCTTTAAACCATATATGGTTCGCAGCAGCTTACACACTAGGTGTTCATTTCCCTTAGAAAGAAAACCCTTTGGTTGTGTCATATACACTTCTTCTTCAAGTTTCCCATTGAGGAAGGCCGTTTTCACGTCCATTTGCCAGATCTCATAGTCGTAGTAAGCAGCAATCGCAAGCAAAATCCGAATTGATTTTAACAGGGCTACAGGCGAAAAAGTTTCATCAAAGTCAATCCCTTGTCTTTGTTTGAATCATTTTGCCACGAGCCTGGCCTTATAGGTCTCTACCTGGCCATCTGCTCCAATCTTTCTTTTGTATACCCATTTGCACTCAATAGGCTTCACACCCTCAGGTGCTTCAACCAAAGTCCATACTTGGTTGGTATACATAGATTCCATTTCGGATTTCATGGCACTTTGCCATTTCTCTGAGTCAACACTACTCATAGCCTCATTATAGGTCATAGGGTCGTCATCATCAATGATTGACAGCTCATTGTCATTCTCAATGACAAGGCCATAATACCTCTCAGGTTGGCGAGACACTCTCCCTGACCTACGAATGGGCTGTTCCACAGAAGGTTGTTCAGTCTGAACAGTTGTTTCCATTTGATCCGTAGTAGTTTGTGCTTCTTGAACTTCATCAAGTTCAATTTTGCTCCCATTGTTTCCTTCAAGGATAAACTGCTTTTCCAAGAAGGTAGCATGTCTGGAGACAAACACCTTATGATCGGTGTAAAAGTAATACCCTAAAGTCTCTTTAGGATATCCCATAAAACTACATTTTACGGATCGAGATTCCAGCTTATCCGGGTCAACTTTCTTGACATAAGCTGGACATCCCCAAATCTTAACATGTTTAAGACTCGGTTTCCTTTCTTTCCATATCTCATATGGAGTTTTAGGGACAGATTTGGAAGGCACCTTATTCAGTAAATATGCTGAGGTTTCCAATACATAACCCCACAGGAATACTGGAAGATTCGCATAGCTCATCATGGACCGAACCATGTCTAACAAAGTTCGATTTCTCCTTTCAGATACCCCATTCAACTGTGGAGTATATGGAGGAGTCCATTGGGAGACTATACCATTTTCTTTGAGATAATCTAGAAACTCTCCATTCAAGTATTCACCAACTCGATCTGATCGAAGAGTTATAATACTATGTTTGGTTTGTTTCTCCACTTCATGCTTATATTCTTTAAACTTTTCAAAGGCTTCAGACTTGTGTTTCATCAAATACACATATCCGAATCTAGATCGATCATCCATGAAAATAATGAAGTATGAAAATCCACCCATGGCTTGCGTAGACATTGGTCCACATACATCTGTGTGTACCAATCCTAGCAAATCTGCAGCCCTCTCTCCATGTCCACTAAATGGAGATTTGGTCATTTTACCCAATAGACAAGACTCGCATGTAGGATATGATTCAAAATCAAAAGGGTCAAGTAACCCTTCCTTATGCAATGTCCGCAGTCTATTTTCACTAATATGACCAAGTCTGCAGTGCCACAAAAAAGTGATATTTTCATCATCCCTTTTTCTTTTATTAGTATGTTCAATTTGTAGTAAATCATGCTCTACGTCACATACATACAAACCATTATTTAAAATACCACTTCCATAAAGAACGTTATCTCTAAGAATTGAACATTTATTATTCTGAATAACAAACGAAAATCCATCCAAGTCTAACATGGGAATATAAATAATATTCCTCACAATCGAAGGAACAAAATAACAATTATTTAAAACAATGGTCTTGCCCATAGGCATATGTAAATGAAATGATCCTACATCTTCAGCAGCAACTCTTGCTCCATTTCCCATCCGTAGAATCACCTCCTCTTCCTCAAGAGTCCTACTTCTCCTTAGTCCCTCCAACGAATTGCAAATATGAGAACCATAGGCGGTATCTAATACCCAAGTAGAAATTTGATTTAATGACATATTCACTTCAATCATGAACATACCTGAAGCAGAAGTGGTAGCCTCACTACCCTTCTTCTTCTTCAATTCTGCAAGGTAAACCTTGCAGTTTCTCTTCCAGTGCCCCACCTTGTTACAGTGAAAGCAAACAGCTTTGCTCTTGGGGTCTTCAGCTTTTGGTGGAACAGGCTTTTTCTCACCCACTTTCTTCTTCTTGGAAGGGTTCTTCTTCCTTTTCTTAGGATTGGAACCTTCACCAATTAGAAGAACAGAGCCCTTCTTAGGGGGAAAATTCGATTCCACATTCTTTCAACATGTTATGGAGTTCAGCCAGGCTGACATCCAACTTATTCATGTGAAAGTTGACAACAAACTGCGAAAACGAACCTGGAAGTGATTGCAAGACCAAGTCTTGGCTCAGCTCCCCATCCATGGCAAAACCAAGTTGTCCAAGATGTTTAATCAAATTGATCATCTTAAGTACATGGTCATTCACGGATGATCCCTCAGACATCCTACAACCGAATAGCTCCTTCGATATCTCATATCGAGCTGTCCTCCCTGCCACATCATACAACTCTTGTAGATGCATAAGGATGGTGTGAGCATCCATATGCTCATGTTGCTTCTGTAGCTCAATGTTCATGGAAGCAAGCATGATGCATTGAGCAACATTTGCATCATCTATCCATTTACGCTACACAACATGTTCATCATTATGTGCATCGTTAGCAGGTTCAGTAGGCTTAGGTGAGTCAAACACATATTCCATCTTCTCCACCCTGAGAACAATTCTCAAGTTTCGAAGCCAGTCAGCAAAATTAGGAACAGTCAACTTGTGAGCATCTAGTATACTCCGGAGTGATAGTGCAGAAGACATAACGAATATAGTAAATCTGTAAATGATAAACACATAACAACACTTAGCAAATATTCAATTTTATTTCAAAACACTATATAAATTGGGTCTTTATTCATAAGTGGCTCCCACTAGTTTATCTAATTTATACACCCCCTAAGTCAAAATTAGGCATTCACAATGCTAGTGGGAATAGGGATCCTACATCCCATTACACAACCTCGGCTGTAGCACGAAATGTCATGTGATGTTCAATAGGCAGACAACTCTTGTCAATTACATATTATGTTATTCCCTAATATAATTTTAGCCTCTTGAATAATTGAGTCACGGCTGTGGCACGAAAAACTCAATATTCTAAGTCAAGTCTAACCCAACATTCTGTACAATTGAATCAGTCTCCAACGGCCCACGGCTGTGGCACGTAACGACCTTTAGATTCTAATTCAATGTACACATCTCTATGTAATAGACAAGTATTCCTTATTTCGAAATCAAAGCCCTCGGCTGTAGCACGAAACGACAATGATTTAAAAATAAGAACCACTTTCTATCATGTTGGAAGGCTATGACCGACACAAGCCCGTTGTGTCATTGGCCAATTACTACTTGATATAATTTAATTTTAGAGGGATTATATTACGTTACAATCATAATCATATTATAAAGAGATTCTTCCTTTTAAATTAAATATTTCAAATCAATAATCGATAATTAGATGATTCCCAGATCGGGTGGAGCATTGTCAAGAGGCGTCACTTAATAACCCTTTCTTACAGATAGAAATCTGTTGTTGACAGAATCATCCTTTCTCTCAAAATTGAAAATTTATATTTAATTACGTGTTTCATAAACACAAGAATCTCATGATTGTATTCATAATATTATTGTCAAGGCAAGAAACAATTCTTTATTCTAGATTTTCTAGAGCACGCCTTATATTGATTTAAGTTCACCTAAATCTATCATCACATGGTAAACACAGGCATATATCTCATATATAAAATTAAATAAACAAGTAAGCATGCAAGTAATATCATGTCACACATTGATATAATGATGTATGGATTTATTATAGCATTTAAAAGCAATTAAAACAATTAAAACGTGCTTTAAAACACTATCGGGAATATAAACAGTTCAAAACTTTTATATAAAAAATATTTGACCACTCCATTAGATCCGTCTCGGAAAAACGAATCCAACGATATATTACACGCCCAAAACGGAGTTACGAAACTCCCAAAAAATCAAATTTAATGAGGACATACGGGCTGTAACGCATGTACGTAATGCGTTATAACACTGTTGAGCCATTTACGCGTGTAACGCATTCCGTAAATGTGCAACAGTGTGTAACGCATTCACGGAATGTGCAACACGCCCCTTCCCCGCGTGCAGCGCACGCGCCTGCACAGCCGTAGCAGGTTTTTGCCATTTTTTTTTTGTTTCTACCTGCTACCTGTCTATTTGCTTGCCTGCTATTACAAAAAAATAGAAGTAACTCCCCTTTTCCTTTACTCCCTTATTAATAACTCTTTATTAATATGTTATTATTTTAATTTTATTATTAATAAATTAATTAACATTTAATTAATAAATTAATAAAAATCAAAATAACATGATTTCTTAAATCAGGGAGTAGCAGAAAAATACCAAATCAGCCATGGGTCCTTGTGCAAATTTTAATCATAATTATTCACATGCATAATTATTTTATGAATTTTAATTAAAACAATTTTAAAAAATTCATAACAAATAATCTACATATCACAAAATTATGAAAAAAATACCTAGATGATCTATAGCACTTGTAGAACCCAGATCAGTAGTCAAAATCTCATGTAAAAATTATTTTGAATTAATTCATAATTAAATCCAAATAAACTTACAAAAATCATAATAAATCCATACATGCATTAAAAAATCTGAATTTTTTTATATGAATCTCTATATGCAGAACCTAGCTCTGATGCCAATGAAGGAATTTACTGATGAGCGGAAGCGTGAAATAATATTTATTCCGTAAAAACCATATACCGCACATATAGAAAAACGTATAAAAGGGAAAAACTGAGGAATCGAAACCATACCTCGTGAATTGAAGCTTTATAAAATTGGAGTGCTAGCAGTTGCTCCTCAATGTGTGAAGCACTCTACCGGTATCCACCAAGAATAATCCGCTTCAATGAACCTTTTATAAAACTAAGCTTTTATAAAATGGAGTTTTGGGGAGAGAGAGAGAAGAAGAAGATGTAGGCTAGGGTTTTCACAAAACCAAAATTGTGTGTTATATTTTTGAGCCATCCATCTCATTCTATTTATAGGACTTTCCTAGGGTTTTATAATATATCTTTATACATATTAAGCCCCCACATTTTATCTTCATAAAATGCTTTAATAATAATTAAAACTATTTTAATCGTTATTTCTTTTCTTAACTATTTAGAAAATAATTCTCTCATTATTTATATGAATATTAAAATTCACTAAATATAATTAACTGATTAATTATATTTATTCTACATCATGAGTGATGCTTCTCAACATATCGCGACTATCCGGATAATATGAATTCACTGCTTAGAATATCAAGAACCTGTCAGTGACTAGTTACCGTACAATGAATTCCTTCTACCCTTATAATATCCCGATTAAATACAAGGCATGGATCTTGTGTCAAGCCTATCAAATTTAATCATATGATTTCTTATTCATAATGCAAAGTTCATATTCATGCAAATTAGAAACTCCTTTCTAATTTCATACACTCTGGCCAGAGATTCCAGAACTCGCATACTAAGAATAACATAGGATATTCTCTTCCTATACTGGAAGGGGTAGATCCTCTATTGACGTTAACTATCTCTATACACAAATCCCTATGCCCAGAATAGACCTAATGGATGTTCTTGAGACTAAGGACTAAACTAAAGCACATTTCATTATATATAAGATACCTTTAACGATCTCAAGTTTAAGGACACTTGTACAACTATCACTCAGTGAATAACTATTGACACGTGAGTAATCTCCATTAGTTGTTCAACTTATCAAGTCATGTTCAGTGAACTTATTCCCTAATAAGCACCTACATACCAGCTATAGTGTCACCACACAAATGCCTATGAGAACAGACATCCTCCTGAAGGGAGCAAGCATAGTATGTACCAATCTTTGCGGATCCACTAACATCCGATTAGTTATCCTATGATCAGGAACTGTTTAAGTCCAGAGTTGTCATCTTTTAGATCCCATTATTATAATCTCATTATAATTCTAGAAGCTTTAGTCTAAACTATGGAACATCTTATTTAATACACTTTAAAAAGATAAAGCCCATAAAAATATAACAAGTCTTTTATTAATTCAAAATGAAATCAAATAGGAATACAAGAAAGTTCTTCCTAACTCATCATAGATGATTGGATTTAGGACAAACACTTTCAGAAGCTGTGTGCTCTTATGGTGAAAGGAATCACAAAGATTGCATACAGGAAGTTCAGGAAGGGAAAGAAGTTTTCCAGGAAAGGCATAAGTTCTGATAAGAAGAATTTCAGAAGATCTGAAGGCAGAGGAGGAAAGTCTGACAGAGGAGATTATACCAATGTTAAATGCTACAACTGTGGTGAGAAAGGCCACATATCTCCTGATTGCAAGAAAGCAAAGAGTGACAAAGGCAAGGCTCTTGTCACAAAGCAGAAAAGCTGGACAGACACCTCAGACTCTGAAAGTGAGGAGAACTATGCATTGATGGCAAATGCTGATAAAGAAAGTGCTGAGAGCAGTTCTGAAGCTGCTGAAACAAAGGTACCTCAGACTACTTATGCTTTTCATACTGATGATATTAATGAGTTGAGAAGATATCTTAAAACCATGTTTGTTAGTTATAGAGATCAAACTTTAACATGTGAAAGATTAACTTCTGAAAATCTTGCTTTTAAGAAAAGAAATGATTTCTTAGAAAAAGAGTTATTTATGTTCCATCAAACTCAGCAGGATAGAGATGATGCTTTTTATGTTAGGGATGAAGTGCTAAAAATGAATGAATCTCTAAAAACTAAGTTAGAAAAGGAAAGAGAGATTATCAGGACTTGGACTAACTCTGGCAAAACAACTCAAAATTTGCTAAGTAGTGGAAACTGGAAAGAGGGCTTAGGTTATGGAGAAGATAAGAATGATAAAGGAACTGAAGAAATTAAGCCTGTTGTTAAGCAAAAGCTAAAGTTAAAACCTGTTAAGTTTGTAACTGTAAAGTCTGAAAATGAGAAATCAGAAGTTAAAGAGGAATTAACTTCTGACAAACTAAAACAGGAAAAGACAGCTGAAGTGAACATAGGCTTAATGACAAAGAAGCAGCTTAAGCATAAGCTGAAAGATATTAAGAATGCAAACAAGGTAAAATCACCTAGGAAAAATAGGAATGGAAAGGAAGGTGTGAATAAAAGCAATGATTATAAACCTGTTCCTGATGCTCCTAGGAAAATATGTCATAACTGTGGAAGTTCTAACCATCTGGCTTCTTTTTGCAGGAAGAATAAGAATATTGACTCCTTACCTTCAAAATCAGGAGTTAAGAGTCAGTCTGTTAGATACAAACCATAAAATCCTTGTTTTTATTGTGGTAGTTTATGGCATTCCATTTATACTTGTAAGGAATATCATAGTTTGTACTATGATTATTATCAAATAAAACCTTCTTTGAAGAAAGTTTCCATTGTTCCTTCTAGTGTAAATTCTGATTCAAAGTCTGATAGTGTAAGTTCTGATAAGAAAAATGTTAACATAAACTCTGATGCTAAATCCGCTGCAAATGTTAACAAACTTAATAAGGCCAAAGGATCCAAGCAAGTCTGGGTCCTTAAAACTAATAATTAGTGGTCTTTGTGATTGCAGGGCAACAGGAAAAATATTCTAGTTCTGGACAGTGGATGTTCAGGACATATGACTGGAAATAAGGCCCTGCTATCAGACTTTGTGGAGAAAGCTGGCCCAAGTGTTTCTTATGGAGATGGCAACATTGGAAAAACATTGGGATATGGCAATATCAATCTTGGAAATGTCATAATTAAAGAAGTAGCTCTGGTCTCAGGACTTAAACACAATCTGCTGAGTATAAGTCAAATTTGTGACAGAGGTTATCATGTTGATTTCTTTGAAGAACACTGTGAAATTGTGAGTAAATCTAAAGGCAAAGTTGTTCTGAAAGGATACAGGCGTGGTAACATTTATGAAGCTAAGCTTTCAACAAGTACTGATGGTTCTGCAATTTGTCTTATGAGTAGAGCATCAATTGAAGAAAGCTGGAATTGGCACAAGAAACTCTCTCATTTAAATTTCAACAATATAAATGAACTGGTCAAGAAAAATCTTGTGAGAGGACTGCCAAGGTCAGTATTTGCTCCTGATGGCCTTTGTGATTCCTGTCAGAAAGCCAAACAAAGAAAATCTTCTTTTAAGAGCAAGACTGAATCATCAATTCTTGATCCTTATCATCTACTACATGTTGATCTATTTGGTCCAGTGAATGTCATGTCTATTGCAAAGAAGAAATATGCGTTGGTCATAGTGGATGAGTTCACTAGATACACATGGGTGTATTTCTTGCACACAAAAAGTGAAACTGCATCTATCTTGATTGATCATGTCAAACATTTGGATAAATTAGTCAAAGATTCTGTGAAAATTTTAAGGAGTGATAATGGCACTGAGTTCAAGAATTTGATAATGGAAGAGTTCTGCAAAAACCATGGACTAAAGCAGGAATTTTCTGCTCCTGGAACTCCACAGCAAAATGGAGTTGTTGAAAGGAAGAATAGAACTCTCATTGAAGCTGCACGTACAATGCTTGAAGAAGCAAAGCTTCCAACCTATTTCTGGGCTGAAGCTGTGCAGACTGCTTGTTTTACTCAAAATGCAACACTCATTAACAAGCATGGAAAAACACCATATGAGATGGTGAAGAAAAAGAAGCCAAATCTGAAATACTTTCATGTATTTGGATGCAAGTGTTTTGTTCTCAAGACTCATCCTGAACAGCTATCCAAGTTTGATTTAAAAGCTGATGAAGGAATCTTTGTTGGATATCCACTTTCCACAAAAGCCTTCAGAGTCTATAATTTGAGAACAAAAGTGGTCATGGAATCTATCAATGTCTCTTTTCATGACAAGAAGATTACTGGTCTTGAAGATTTCATTGACCATGATCAGCTGAGATTTGAAAATGAAGACTTAAATTCTGATACTGAAAATCCTGACAGTCTAAGTCCTGATACTGTAAACTCTGATGGATTAAACTCTGATGTTATTGAAACTGTGGTGACTACGTCAAAGGAAGATGCACCTATGCAGGGGGCATACTCAAGATCCTACCACATCTCAAGAAACATCAGAACATACATCTGGCTCTTCAAGTTCTGATTCGTCAAGTTCTGATAAGCCAAGTTCTGATAGTGCTGAAAATCTAAATACTGAAGAATCCAACTCAGAGAGCATAGTTTCAGGGGGAGCATCAGAAAATGAAAATGAAGACAGCATGGATCATGGGGGAGCATCCAGTTCTAGAGAAAACCTTCCATGTGCAAGGAAGTGGACAAAATCACATACACCTGATTTGATAATTGGAAATCCTGATGCAGGTGTCAGAACTAGAACAGGTACTTCAAATGAATGTCTCTACAATTCTTTTCTCTCTCAGACTGAGCCAAAGAAAGTGGAAGAAGCTCTTCAAGATGCTGATTGGGTGCATGCAATGCAGGAAGAGTTAAATGAATTTGAAAGAAACAAAGTCTGGACCCTAGTGCCAAGACTTCTGTTGTTGGTACAAAGTGGGTATTCAGAAACAAAACTGACAGTGATGGCATAATTACAAGGAATAAGGCAAGGCTGGTTGCAAAAGGATATTCTCAACATGAGGGAATTGATTATGATGAAACATTTGCACCAGTTGCTAGGTTAGAAGCCATAAGGATATTTTTGGCTTATGCTACTCACAAAAAGTTTACTGTCTTTCAAATGGATGTAAAAAGTGCTTTTCTCAATGGAGAATTGGAGGAGGAGGTATATGTTGAACAACCTCCAGGTTTTGTAGATTCCAAACATCCAGATTATGTCTATAGGCTTGATAAAGCACTTTATGGACTTAAGCAAGCTCCTAGGGCATGGTATGAGACTTTAGCTCAGTTTCTTCTGGAAAGTGGATTCAACAAAGGAACAATAGACAAAACACTGTTCTACCTCAACCATGGAAAGGACTTACTTCTGATCCAGATTTATGTTGATGATATCATTTTTGGGTCTATAAATGACAGACTTTGCAAGAAGTTTGCCAAACTGATGCAGTCAAGATATCAGATGAGTATGATGGGGGAACTTAGCTATTTTCTGGGCCTTCAAGTCAAGCAGAATGAAGAAGGCACTTTTATTTGTCAAACCAAGTACACCAGAAACTTGCTGAAGAAATTTGGAATGCAAGATTGTTCAAGTGCATCCACTCCCATGGCCACTGCAACAAAACTGGATAAGGATACTGGTAAATCAGTAGATATTACTGACTACAGAGGTATGATTGGCTCTCTACTCTATCTAACTGCTAGTAGACCTGATATCATGTATGCTACCTGTCTTTGTGCAAGATTTCAAGCAGATCCAAGAGAACCTCACTTAACAGCTGTGAAAAGAATCTTTAAGTATCTTAAAGGAACAGCTGATCTGGGATTGTGGTATCCTAGAGAATCAGATTTTAAACTAATAGGTTACTCAGATGCAGATTTTGCAGGTTGCAAAATTGACAGGAAAAGCACAAGTGGAAGCTGCCAATTTCTTGGAGGCATATTGGTTTCTTGGTTCAGCAAGAAATAAAAGTCAATTTCCACATCAACTGCAGAAGCAGAGTATATTGCTGCAGGAAGCTGTTGTGCACAGATTCTTTGGATGAAGAATCAGTTACTGGATTATGGGTTAATATATTTCAAAATCCCTATTTACTATGATAATCAAAGTGCTATTGCTATGACAGGTAATCCAGTTCAACACTCTATGACAAAGCACATCAGCATCAGGTATCACTTCATAAGGGAACATGTGGATGAAGGTACAGTGGAATTGTACATTGTTCCAACAGATCAACAACTAGCAGATATCTTCACAAAACCACTGTGTGAAGCCACTTTTACAAGATTGGTAAATGAACTTGGAATGATTTCAGGTTCTTTCTCTAAATCTACTTAGTCTTGTTCTGTATTATCAGACTTTATGATCAGTATTTACAGAATTTAATCTCTTTCTGTGATTAATTGATAAATGTTTTTAAGTACTGACTGTTGTCTGATATATGTTTCTAAACTCTGATAAGTGATTTATCTGTCTAAGTAACCATTCAATCCTATGAGGATAACTGTGCTAGATACTGACCTAGTAGTCTTCAATAAACAAATGATCCCATGTAAGAAGTAATTATTTCTGTGGAAATTTTATGACACAAGCAAATTCTGATAATTGAGCTTAGTTGAGTTTACTTTGTTTATCTTATTACTAAGTCACAAATTAGAATAATGCTACTCATCTGTTAAGTTCTGATACTAGTAAAACTGCTGAATGTACTAAGTGCTGATAAACCTCACTTATAAACAGAAAAATCAAAAGGATCAAAGAATAAAAATTAGGTACTCCTTTGAGATATAGAGTAAAAATGTGGAAGGGAAGACCCAAGTGCATTGCTGGTATTAAGTAAATATGCATTAGAAAAGCAAAATATTTTCTTGGTGACTTTTCACACTCTATGATTACTGGAGAAATACTCTGATAATAGCATAAATTCGGATAAGCAGTCGTGACTCACTTACACTGAGAAGCCACTGTAAAATAGAATTTAAAAAGATGCATAAAATTAGCACAAAACAGTTGATGTGGACTCAAGCATGAACTCATTCATCAGTAGGTTTCAGGATAATGATAGCTCTTTAGCAAAATTTTAGTTATGTCTTATTTCTAAGATATACTGAAGTGAATCAAACTTTACTCCTTGTCTGAAATTTAGCTTAATGCACACACTAATCACTCCATCTGAATGATGAAAATTACTGTGGTGGTCTATGTTGTTTTAGATAAACAGTCATTATGTCACCTTGCACTAATTCTGAGGACAAGTTCTGGTTACATATTCTGAAGATTAAGTTCTGAAGAGTATAACTCAGAACTTGTATGAGGATTTACTCAGATAAGCATTTTTCTTTCAAGTTAAGAAATCATTACTGGAAAGGATAAGTTCTGATTAAACATGATAACCTCTGTAGAAAACAATACTGTCTTTGTTTCAAGATGTTCCTTCTTCAGAACCTGTTGTAGGTGAAGCTGAGAACAAGACTTCTCAGAAGGATTCTGGAATTGGGGGATCTAGGCTTCTCAAAAGGCTTAGAAGAATGACAGTTCCTGAAACTCCCAAGGAATCCAAATCAACAAAGAGATACCAGAAACAGAGGGCAAAAAAGCCAGTTTCAGATGATGAAGAGGAAACAGCTAAGGAAGGGGATCAGGAATCTCTGATCTCACAAGACAAGGAATTTGCTCCAGTCACTTCTTCTCCATCAACTCCATCTAAGGAAGCTGCTACTGAAAAGGCCAACACACCATCTGTGTCTCCTGTTCAAAAGTCTGTATCTCCTGTTGATCCAGGCCTAATTGCTGAAATTGATATTCAGAACCTGGTTATGCCTGAAATACTTTTCTTAGAAGCTCCAACAGCAACTAATCCTTCTACAACACCTGTTCCTGATGCTGTTCAAACTCCAGAGTTATCAACAACATCTTCTCTGAATCATGATGCTGATGATCAGACTTTAGATGAGCATCAGGATTTGGCTGTTGATCAGAACTTAGAACAAGATTAGCAATTAGAGGATGCTGAAGCCTCTATTGCTAATCACACTGTTGTCTTATCAGAAGATACTGATTCTTTAAGTTCTGATACTGCAAATGCTGGAGATACTGGTGATGCTGCTCCAACTGCAAATGCTGGAGATACTGGTGATGCTGCTCCAACTGCAGATGCTGATAAAGCAGGTCCTTCAGGACATGCTTCTCAACAGACTATTCTAAAGTCTGAACTGGTTAAGAAGTTTGTTACCGGAGAAGCACTAGTACCTTAGAGTGAAACTCCTGCAGGTCAGGAGTGGACTAAGGAATGGAACTTAGTTTCATGTGTTCCAACTGAAAAGCATCTTGCTGAGCACTTGACTAAAGCTGATGAAATGTTGAATTCTGATAATTTCAAAACACTGCTTAGAGTCACTGCATTGAGTACTAAACATCTACAAGGTCTTCATTCAACTACTCATGCAGAGCTACACAAGATTCAGGAGAACTTTATCAAACAGGAACAAGTTTGGAAAATTGATAAGAAAAAGTTCTTCCAACCTACCATTGACAGGATTGCTTATATTGAGAAGATTCAAGATCATCAACAAGCTCAGATTGATGAAATTCTGAAAAATCAAGCTTCTCAGCAATCACAACTAACTGAAATCCAATCCTCAGTGGAATTGCTTATCTCTCTTCTACTACCTGCTAATGCCAAAAAGGGGGAGAAAGTAATTAAGTCCAAATGCAAGACTGACAAGACACTGACAGGAAAGGATAATGAAAAAGATGATCAAGGAAACTCTGGAATGGGTAGAGGTCATAGTCAAGGTAGAGGATTCACATCAAGACAAGCTAGTCACAGGACAAGTTCTGATACTGGGAAAAGAATAAGTTCTGCTACTGGTAAAAGGATAAGTTCTGATGAACTTTTAGATCTTGATGAGGAAATGTCAAGACAGTTATTTCTTCAGGAAAATCCAGGAATGGACTTAGAGAGTTTAATGAAAGAAGAAGCCAGGCTTAAATCAGAGAAAGTCACATCTAAATCTGAAGCTTCTGGTAAAAAGCCACTTCCAAAACTCAAAGGCATTGTGATCAAAGAAAGGACACATACTGAAGCAACATTGGCTAGATCACAACCGCAGATAGATCCAAGATCCAAGGGTAAAGAAAAAGTTGGTGAACCTATCAAGGTTTATGTGCCTCCTGAGGATGAAGAAATTACTGATGAAAAGGATGATCTTGCTCTGATTTCAAGAAAAGTTCTTAAAACAACCTCTGACATGGCTCAAGTTGTTCAGAGTCAAGAAATTGTAAGTTATGATATTCAGAAGAAGCAAGTAACCTCTGACATAGCTCAAGTTAACTTGATATCAGAAGATAGACTAAAGACACTCCTACCAGGATTCACTAAAGCAAAACAGACTCAACCTTTGAAGACTACTGTAAGTGGTTTTGATACAAGAGTAGTTACTGGAAAGGAAGCTAGAGATAAAACTGGATTGGGAAGTGCTGATGAAAGAAGAATACATAACACTACCAATGATCCAACTTCCTTGAGTGAACCAGGTATTGGAGCAACTCCTGAGAGATTGAATCAACTGGAATCTGTACAGATGGTTTACCATACCTACTTGAAAGAATACATCATGTTATATTTCATGATAGATGGTAGGGTTTATCATATAAGACAAAATGCCATTCCATTGAAGTATTTTGAAGAATTGGAGCATGTACTTTTCTTACTTCAAGTGGATGACAGAATAACAGGAACTGCTGCAAACTATTTAAAAGAACAGATTCAGAGACAAAAAAGGCTTTATTCTGTTAAGTCTGACAGCATATATGTTCCAAAGTACAGAGATCACAATGGTGATATAGTTGAAATGAAGCCCAACACTGCTAAGATTATAACTACCTTTCTGGGGTACAGGGCTGTTGAATTCAATCTTGAGTCTGATAAAGCTTATTTGATCAGACTGGATCAGGATATAAGAAAAGCAAAGATCAATGATCTCAGAGCTGCAATCTTTCAAATTGGTGAAGATACTGCAGAGCTTAAAGATGCCAAAAGGAGAATGATTGATGAACTCAGATATGCTGAGAAATGTTTGTTGAAGAACTATCTCAGAACAACTCCTGACATCAGAGAGATCAGATGATGAAGCCAAGTCAAAGATCTACAACTGCTTAAATTCTGATATTTGTACAGAGTGAAGTTGTTATCAGAAGTTGAATATTGGTAAAGCTTTAAGGACTGTAAGTTGTAGTTATCTAGTCTAATTCTCATGCATTTGTACTTAATGTTTTTGACATCATCAAATATATGTTAAACTTGTATATTATGCTAATTTACAAGTTGGGGGAGATTGTTATATATATTTGATAATGTCATGGCTAATATAATTTATGTTTAGATTTCAGATCTTACTTAACAGGACAAATCAGTGCTTAACTGTTGATCAGTACTTATACTGGAAGTCAGGACTTAAGGATATCACTACTTATATTATCAGGAGATAATCATCAGAAGTTAGATATCAGAACTTAAGTGCTGAAGGACGATCAGATAAGGACAGTAGCTGATTAAAGGAAAGAAGATCAAGATAAACATAAGAAGAGATATGCATGAAGAAGGAGTTCCGTGAAGAATGGAATACTTGGAAGAAAAGATATCGGATTGATATGTTTTAGGAAGCAGAATTATATTCCATATCAATTAGCGATTATCTTGTAACTGTGTAGTATATAAACACAGACATAGGGTTTACACCATAAGTGTTAATATATTCGAGAAGATTATTCATTGTAACCCTAGTAGCTCTCGTGATATTTGTTCATCACTGAGAGGTAACAGTTCCATACTATAACAGAGTTTATTGTTTCAATAAAGTTTGTTTTCTGTTACTTAATATATTAAAGTTTGATTTGATTGTATTATACACTGTATTCACCCCCCTCTACAGTGTGTGTGACCTAACAGAAAGATATCCCAGATAATCATTTAGTACAAATAAAAAACTAAAAGAAGTAAATGTAATCATTTAGTACAAATAAAAAAGCTAAAAGAAGTAAATGGAATGAACGTCAACCTTAATGTTGGGAAAACTACCAAGTCAGGGAATTGTAAGTGTAAACCCCCAAATAAAAAGAAGAAGAAAGAAAGTAGTTCTGACCTTTCTGATGATTTTACATTAACGTAGTAGTACGTAAGGTGAAACTTGTCCGGTGAAGCTTTTGTGCACATAAAATCCTCCATCTTTATAAATATTTCTTTCCCGGGATGTATGCATACAGCATATTGTCACTTTCGTAAATGAAACTCCATTAATGGAGTTTAAGATGTAGAAATGAAACATACAGCAATCATGAAGAAGAAGAAAATATTATTTAGTAATGAACAAGTTTATTTTTACAACACTTATCTTTTTCTCTCTCTCTCTGACTGACTTATATATCTGACACAAGACTCATTGTGAGCCACTAATCTGTAACTAACTTTTGCTGAGCTGTGTTGTGGTGGACCTGAGCTGTCATGTGCTGGACCTGAGCTGGCATATCAGACTTTAGCATATCAGACTTTAGCATATCAGACTTTAGCATATCAGAATTTACTTCTTTTGCTGTGTCTGGCTGCAACTTTGGCTCTTGCTCTTTGTCTATCTGATTAACATCCCCCCTCAAGTTAGGAGGAGAAAATAGATTACAAACTCCTAACTTGGAGTTAAAGAAAAGCAGCTGAGCAGAAGATAATGCCTTTGTAAAAATATCTGCAGGTTGTAAAAAAGTGCTGATGTAGGTTGGTTGAATCATGCTCAATTGTAACTTCTCTCTAACCAAATGATAATCTAACTCAATGTGTTTTGTTCTTTCATGAAAAACTGAGTTGGAAGCAATATAAATGGCTGACTTATTGTCACAATAAAGAGTAACAAGAGTAAGAGACTGGATTTGGAAAGCTTTAAACAAATTCAACAACCAAGTCAGTTCACAACAAGTATCTGCCATACTTCTGTACTCAGCTTCAACTGATGACCTGGAAATAGTGTGTTATTTCTTGCACTTCCAGGAAATTAAAGAATTGCCAAACTTAACACAGTAGCCAGTAAGAGAATGTCTAGAAGTTTTATCACCTGCCCAATCTGAATCACAGTAAGCAGATAGAGACATTGGATTATGAGAAGACATTAAAATACCTTGGCCATGAGCATTTTTGAGGTATCTAACAACCTCCTTATAAATTGTGATAACACTTGGATAGAGTAACAGATATCAGGCCTGGTGACTGTAAGATATAGTAATCTTCCCATAATTCTTCTATAGGAAGAGGCACTGGAATCAGGTAAAAGAGGACTGACATTATCTTGGAGATTATGATTTTGCTCAATAGGAATCTTGGATGGTTTAGCAGCTAGTAAGCCTGTATCCTTGAGTATGTCAAGAGTATACTTACTTTGATGTAAGTAGATTCCAGCTGAAGACCTGGCAACCTCAATGCCAAGGAAGTATTTAAGGGATCCCAAATCTTTAACTTTGAACTTTATAGCCAAAAATTCAATAACTTGCTGCATAAGAGACTTGGAAGAGCCTGTTATCAGGATGTCATCCACATAGACTAAGACTGCCACAAATTGATTGTTGGATGTCAATGTGAACAAGTTGTTGTCAGAATGTGACTGACTACAGCCATACTCTATTAAAGCCTTGGAGAATTTAGTGAACCAACATCTTGGAGCTTGTTTAAGACCATACAAAACTTTTTGAGTTTCAAACAACAGTAGAAGGATCTGTGATGCCAGTAAGATCAACACAGGTGGACAATTGAAGATATCCAGGTGGAAGTCTCATATATACAGTTTCATTCAAATCACCATGTAAGAAGGCATTTGTAATGTCCAATTGAGAAATTGGCCAATCTTTAGTAGCTGCAACAATAATAAGTAATCTGATAGTAGTCATTTTAACAACTGGTGCATAATTTTTGTAACACCCCCAAATCCGGGGTCGGGGATCCGGGTTATCACGAGTTTCATTTCCCTTAATAACACCTAATCTTAATAAACAATCAACTACTCTGTACTGTGACCCCACAATAAACACACACACCACAAGTTATAGTCTCAGAGATGAATATCCAAAAATAACACGAGTCATTTTATTCCAAAATTATATGCCATTACACCTTAAAAGGGTTTCTGAATAAATTTACATTTCTTTGCCATTATTACAATTGATAAAGATACATAAGTCTGGTACATCAACAGTTGAATACCTAGCCTATTGATAGTTACTACCTCGGCTACAGCGACATCAACACCTACAGGAAACTACGGAATGTTTCCTATCCGCTCGCGAATTGGGAGCTTGGTCCTGTTCATCTTATCTATCTGATGTTGTGTGATGAAAGAAGAAAGCAAGGGTGAGCATCAAGCCCACCAAAATAATATGTATAAAGATTAACAATATATGAGCCTTCTCATAGTACTCATGAAAGTCTTGGTCAAAAGAAATGGACCAAGTTTGATATCTTAATGCGATGAAGTCGCAAAATATTCAGTATATATACATATATACTTTTCAAAATCTTGGAAGTCCTCTTTCATGCATAATATACACAGAGTTCCAGTTTATAACTGTATAAAACTATCGTTGCAAGGTGATCTCATATATCTAACCTTGTCTCAACGTTTTTCTGAAAATCTTTGACATGCATAAGATAATCATTTGCTAGATATAAGTTTAAAAGATGAAGTTACAAGATACTCCAATATACTTATATCTTTTCCAAATACTACTTGAACTACCACCGTTCAAGTTATAATTAGTTTCAAAAGTTCATCACATAGATGAGACTACAAGACAAGATTTGAATAGATTCAATCTTTGAACATCATTATAAATAATGAAGTTATGAGATACTTCATTAAGTCCTGATATATATATACACCTATATATATATACATTTCATACACTCCTTGAAAACCTCTGTTATGAAAATTATAAACAGAGTTGCAATATCCAATGAATTTGGAAAGGAGAAAACCTTGGCATAAACCTGATATCTTGCTGATCAGGCAAAGATACCAATAAGTAACCTTTTCTACTAGTAGATGGACGAATTCCCCACTGGTCATCACCCTGGCCGCAATAGGACCTTATACTGGACTGCCACTCAGCCACTTACGCATTTGATGGACTCCCACTGAGCCACTTACACTTTCATGGACGCCCACTGAGCCCATGTTGCTTATGCCGACTCAAATAGATGGACTTACTTCCCGAACGTTGGGTAAGTAATCAATTCATTTACCAAAACAGCAACCTCGTTGCGAATATAAAATACACCATAGAGCCGGATCCCTTAGATTTTTGAGCGAGTATTTAAGTCCCCTTCAAAAAGGAAGATCTTAAATATATAAAAAATGAGTTTTGGGATCCGCTCTAACTTTTAAAAATAATTTTAAAGACTCGAAAACACTTTAAAGAGTGTTTGGAGTAATGCTGATTTAACAAAGTAAATCAGTCCCAATATATTAGAAAATATCTGAATATTATTATTTAAATAATATTCCCATAAAGAATAATCTTTATACAAATAATTGAAGTAGAAGTTGTAAAACTTTTACTTGAAATGAGTATTAACTAACCAAAGATATACTTATACGAAAGTACTATTTTTATTTGAATAATCAAAAATAAGTTTGATTATCGATATCTTATTCTTTAATAAAATAAAGAATATATCTCAGCAAATAATCGGAGTCATAGGTCCTCAAATGAATATTCAAATAATATTCATTAGATAATATAAACTGAGTCATAAGCCCTCGAATGAATATTCGAAATAATATTCATTAAATAAAATAAAAAGAGTCATAAGTCCTCGAATGAATATTCAAGTAATATTCATTAAATAAAATAAAAGGAGTCATAAATCCTCGAATGAATATTCAAGTAATATTCATTAAATAAAATAAAGGGAGTCATAAGTCCTCGAATGAATATTCAAGTAATATTCATTAAATAATATAAAGTTATCGAATAAACCTTATTTGATTAATAGTTTTTAAAAACTCTTCATATATATATATTATACTCGGGAGCCTCGCCTCCCGGTTTTAGAAAAAGTTCACCTTTTGATACCCTATACCAAGGGTATACGCAAATACCGCTTATCTCTAGCATAGGTATTATGCAACTAATAAGCATTTGAACCAACAGATATATAAATCAAGAATACGAAACAGGCATGCATATATACCATATCACATGCTACAATATATCGCAAGAATTTTCTAATAACAAATATGCATTTATCACAAGATCATGCATATACACATATACATCACAACAACAGTTATGCGGGTAGAAAACTTGCCTGAGTGCTCCCGGATAGACTTAAGCTTTGTGGGTCCGATAACCTATGAACAACAATATAAGTCGGAATTAAACCCCGGTCGCTTAAGAAACTAGACTTTAACCATTTAGAGTCCTAACGCTTGCTTTTGCGCTTAACGATTCACTTACGTCGCTCGAGTACCCTCGGTTCCACCATTTTTAATAAATTAATTATTAAGAATTTTAAGGCGATTCTTTCGCGAGTACCTTACCAATTGCCTAATCCACTTAACATAATTGTTTTATACTCCAATTAGTCCTTTAAAATCTTTAACCAAGGTTTCAAAGTAAGGCGAGGGGAAATATTTCGTTCACGAAACGCCGTTACTTAAAACGGTCGTTTCTCCTAAACCGTACATCGGAATCAAACGAGCCATATATCAAAACGAAGCTCGTAACATGAACTATCTAAACATGTCAATTGTCAAAACCTAGAAGTGAGTTCACGGGTCCTAATTTTAAGAGCAAAAACAGTCTAAAGTAAATCGGGCATTACGACGGCTATGTTTACGCGATTTCCCAAATTTATACCATTCCAAATCAACCACCAATCAACTCATAACCATCAATACAACAAAACTTCACCTAAACCATATCACATCAGTCCATAACCTCCAAGTTTTTCAACTCAAACAACTACAATCAAGACCTATGAACTATAATCAAGCTTTAATTACCAAAACACTTCCAAATCAAACCAAACTACTAATAATCACAATCTATGCTTCTCATTTCACAAAACCAACAATTAAACTTACTAACAAATAAAGTAAAGGCTAGGATTTGATGTTTATACCTTCCTTGGGAGGTGTTAAGTTTCTAGGAAGCCTTAGGAATCCTCCTACAAGCTTGATCTTTCCAAGGAAATCAAGAACACAAAGTTAGGCTTTGAAGTTTCTAAAAGTCCGATTTAAAGAACTGTAAAAATGAGGCTCTTACCATACTTATTTGGACGATACTTGTGAACAAGAGTTGTAGGCCATCTCAATACCTTTCCAACGAGCTATAGAACACAACATTTGAGTGAGTATTGAAGGAGATATGGTAGTTTGAAGTTGCTGTGTTTATTTTGGCCGAGAGCTTCTTCTTGCAAAGTCAACTCTTCTCTTTTTGATTTATGTTATTTGCTTGGTTGATTCTTCTTTTTGCCTTGAAATTTGTTTTAATCTTTTTACCATGGTTAATTTTGTATGGCCCAAAATCACCCAACAAACAAAACTCCTTTTTCATGCTTATGCAAGCAAGCTTGTGTCATGTGATGACATCATCATCCACTACCTTTTTGATTAATCCCTTAATTACTTGGCTAATGACAGCTGATCTGTTATACGGTTCGCTTAACTTTTGTTCTCGTTTCTCGTTTGAGGGATCATACCCGGGATCTTATTACTTGGGTTTCCTTAACCTTTCTCAATACATTATAATCCTTTTATAATTCTCTCTTATAATCCTTTAATTTAAACCCTTTTTATTATGTTACCTTTATACTCAATTCTTTCTGTATCTAGTAGATTTCCGGGAAAAATCAAAGTGTTCGGATTTGGATTCTGACGATCTTTACATACACTTATATACCACATAGAGTACTAATAATATCCCCGAAGATCAATAAAAGAACCCCTACATAGTGTGGCATGAAAATTTTTCTTAATCAGCATAATCAGTAAAACACTATTCATAAGGGTTTCAAAAATTTCAAAAATTGGGGTTATTACAATTTTCAAAATAATCCAATCCATAAGTCTGAGTGAAGCCTTTGGCCACTAATCTTGCTTTGTACCTTTCAATACTCCCATCTGGCTTGTATTTTATTTTGAATAGCCATTTGCAATCTACTATATGCTGATTCTCTGGTTTAGGAACAATTTCCCAGGTGTTGTTACTCTCTAGTGCATTCAACTCAATTTTCATAGCTTGCAACCAGTTGTTGTAACACCCCAAATCCGGGGTCAAGATTTGGTGTCACTAAACAATCCTTACATAAAATAAATAAATAAATAAATAAATAAATAAATAACCCCTTGAATCCGGATCGTTTACAGGTTATGGTATGAAACAAGAATCTAATCTTCTACAACTTACAACAACTAATATACAATTGTAAATACCTCTGAACTAATGCTCGAATCATATTCTTCTAACTTCTTCAACCTCTCGCAGCGGAGATTTCTCGAACTTCTGCTGTCTATCTAAGCTATTCATTTGTATCCTTATCTGTTTCTGGCAGAAATAAGAATTGACAAAGCAAGAGTGAGCCAAAAATGCCCAGCAAGTATATAATTTGAGTCTTAAACATTAATTTCAAAGAAAACTTTCAGACAAAATTTCGGAAATATTTTGAAGAGCGAAACACGAAATCATTTAAAGGATATACTTTATCAACTTAAAATCAATTTGATTTGCATTGCTATAAATCACATAGGACATAATGACATTTTTGTCAGAGCTTTTAGAGATCGCGTGTTTTCAAAATAGCTTCTGGTATCATTTCATAATTGAGCAATGGATGCAATAACTATTCATAAAACGACGTTCAAGAAATTCCTAACTATTCAGTATCCATCATTATCGACTAAGTTTCCATAGACTTAGCCTGCTAAACCAGCCTGATAAGGACGGGTTGAATAATTAAGAAGATCTCAATTCATTCGAGATCCTAACTATCACTGAGCAACTAATGCTGCAGCAACAATCTAAACCTCGAATATATTTAGAAACATTGTAATTTCCCAAAACTGAGTGCTAAGAAAGAATAACCTTAACCCATAATCACATTTTATTTCAAGAGGGAATGCCATTAATGGCGATCAACAACAAATTGGACTGAACACTAGAAACCAACATATGCACTATAACCTGCTGATCAGTCAGGAGATAGTGCAGATCTATACCCAACTGCATAGACCCAACCAACATATGGGGCACCCAGGCAACTATGGCCTAAAGGGTCCGGTCCATCTCCGGCCCATAGGATCCAGCTCATCACTGGTCCTCATAATAATCGTCCAGCCCGTAGAGTATTTTGATATCAAATCATTCTGATTTCAAAACATCCCAAATTAGGGTTCGCAAATAACCCGAACGAATGGGTATTTGCTCAAAAGAGCAATTTAATTATAGGAACAAGAATTAAAAGAACTGGCATAATAAGAGTAATTGCAGCGAAATATAAAACAGTTAACTATTCTGAACTTAGAATAGGAGCGAATAAATATTTGCAGTATTTAAGGAGAAAGGTTAGGAATACTTGCAGTATTTAAAAGAAACTCACGAATACTTGCATAAACAGAATTATTTAATTTAGCGATATGTTTATCAATTCTAAACTGAGAATAGGGAAAGCAATACTTGCATGATAAAATTTAAAATAAATATCACTTGAACAATAAGTGATGATAGAGATACTTGCCTCAATAAGCTTTAACCGCTATTGACTTTGGTTTGACTTGAACATTAGGCTTTATCGTCAAACTACTATCTTATTTTGGATACGATCCCAACATCCAGACTCTTCGGTTGGAACTTCGTTGATCTCAACGTCTAGTCACTAGATCGTTCCTAGTCCGATGTCACGTCTAGGTCTTCCGTCTAAAACCTACAGGGTTGAAATACCCTAATTCAGATAATCACTTAAGCTTAACATTAAACCAATATCATATTCTACCCATTCGATTTCATAACTGAATCCATATTTATATGTATTATCGAAATACACATAGCAGTTATGGTTCACATTTTCGAAATTCGGTTCGGTATTCATTTTTTTTTAGAAAATACGTATACTCATCGTTTTCAAAAACAGGGTAATTGATTATTTATAAATTATCTTGTCTCAATCGCAGTCCAGTTCATATAATATAATTGTATATGATTATTCGACATCTCCGATAATTATAGGTTACGTTCCCGATATTTCGGAATTAATTTCCCGAAAATCGGACAGCGTCTCCTTTGTTTATCGGCCTACCCGTCGAAATCAAATCGACGTCAAATCACAACAACAGCCACACCATAATTCAATCCACAATCCAATTACCAAGTCCCAAACTCCAATTCGCTTAATTATTATTACTATTCGTGTTCTGCATTTTTATTCGTATTTTTATTTTATTCGCATTTTTGTTTCGCAACTAATTTACCAACTATTTTTATTTAATTAATAACGTAGGACTCAGATTAAAATCATCACGGTCCACCGTCGGCTCGCCGAAGCTCATCGCCGACGGCGATAAAATTCGCGGATTTCCGTTTATTACGGACATCCGACACGAATTCCATCGATTAATTATTATAATAATTTCCCGCACGGATAAATTTATTTCACAAAACATCAGTCAATTATTTTATTTAATTTTTTTCCTGCAAAAATCCAAAAGTCCCAATTAATTCGAGTCCAACTGATAACAATTGCAATCAACAAAAACAACATACACGGCTGAAACAACACAGGAAGAACACGCAGCACAGCACACACCCCTCCACCCCTCCGGTCATCTTGCCGGAAATTTAAAACGGCGGCAACCGGAGCGGTGTGGGGTGGCACACGGACCAGAAACACACACATATGTACCCACATGTATATATATATGTATCAACGGAATTTAAAACGAAACAACTACTGGAACCAATTGGAAAATACCGCGGCGGCGGAGAAGGGGAATCCGGCGACGGGAAAGAAAGAAGAAACCGGATGAAACGGGATAAAGAAAGTCCTGCAGGGAAGAGATTCATAGAAAAAAAAGAAAAAAAAAAGAGAGATGTAGAGACGAGAGAAAGAGAGATTGAGAGGGTAGCAGAGAGAGAGTGGAAAGATTAGGAAGAGAGAGAGAGGGGAGAGATAACCCGAGAGAGAGAGATTGGAAGGATGAGAGAGATGAGGGTTGTAATTATCCTTTATGTTAATCATTTTTAGTATAATTTCTGAATTCGTAACGGAATATAACAATTTAACGATCCATTTACGAGTAACATAACTCGAAAAATTTCTAAATTACCTTTTAAAATTTATCGAAGTAATTAAAAATTTAATAAATAAAATTTTCATAATTCTTTGAAACATTTTTAATGATGCGTAACGTACCCGCATTTATTGATTATACGAATAAATGTGTGGGTGAATAAAAGCCAGAAAATTGTCAGAATCATTTTAAAATGCTTAAAATATTTGAAAGTTAATAAAATAAAATTTTCATGATTTTTGCAGCATTCTGGAATTAAATATTGATTTTATAATTAAATGGGGTCAGGAAATCATTTTAAATTAAATTAAATTCATACAACTCGATAATTAATTATGACATTAATCTTCACGTCCAACAAATCACAAACAATTAATACTACACATCACATAGCTGACCGAATCATCACACATTGGATTTATTTAATAATTTGATAATTACATTTACCTTTTGGATCTGAAAATAGGTTACTAAGTCGCTAAGTAACTGAAAAGACGATACGATTTTAATATCAAAATTGGACAATTATCAAAACAGAGCTTCCTATAAAATACTTTATACGGAATTAAAGTGATAATGTCTCCCCTTTTGAGAATATAAATTCTTATCGATATATGAAATGATTTGCGTATCGAAAATTTCATACCGATACTCCTACAGGTCAAATCGTAACCCGGATCGAAAAAGTCAAAACACGGAAAATGTCCGGAATTACCAGATTAGGTTAGGAAGGAGTTTCCGGAAGAGTTTCGGGTTATAAAAACGTAAAAACGGTTGAAGTCGGCTGATTCCCGGCTTTATAAAATAATTTTGTAATTATTCAGAAAATAATTAATAATTTCATAAATTATTATAAAATCATCTAACATTCCAAAAATTACCGGAAAAATACCTTAATTATCTATATTTTATTCTGGACATATTAAAATTAACATACTCACATTTTATTACATATAAACATCCAAATATTATTATCAAACACCAGATAATTCACCAAAAATTCATATAATATTCACATAATAATCATATATTGATATAAATAATTATACGATATTTCCCAGATGTTACATCCTTCCCCCCTTAAAAGGATTCTGTCCTCAGAATCACGCTAAGGAATAATACTATTATTTTTCAAGTATATAACTTTCATTTCCTCAGGTTAATCTCTCAACCTCATAATTTTTTTTTCATAACTTTAACGTATAATACCAATCTTTCCTTTATAGCCTCTTGCTAACATCATATTTTATTTATTGCTTGCATAACTCAATTCAACTCTCCATCTCCTATATATACTGGAGCTAACCTACTCCTTCCGAATATCTACAGATAAACGCCTTATGAATGCGCTATATGGGTAACGGTGAAGCCAACTCACTTCTACTTATCATGTCTATTTACTACTTAGGAGGAACAACATAACACATCTTAATTCTCTTTTTCTTTCTAATTCTAGTAACTCGTGCCTACATGCATTTCCAATTGTTACTCGGTGTTGAATCTCGTCCTCATATGTTTCTTCGTTCAATTAATCTAATTTGTAATCACTTCCTATCGCACTGGAGGTAACCGTTCCTGTAATCTTCTTCTTCATTTGTAAATGATGCACGGGAACCAGGGCGCATTGGCTTTCTGACGTTAACTATGATATTCCCCAAGTACCTTTCCTATAATTCCTCGGTCTCATTATTTTAATCACAATTTAGCGGTCTTTCACTGACATTAAATCTGTCAGTTACTCACATAACCTAAATCACCCTTCATTTTTATACGTAGGGAACTAAATTACCTTTCTCAGCTATATATATTTAAATATCTTATGAACTCGTTATGCCTATAACAAAAGGGTCAGCTCATTCATAACCGTTCTATCTATCTCATTGTCTTGATGGACTAACTTGAGTTATACCAATATGATTTTCTTTCTAATTTTAACAATTTGCGATTATGCACCTTCTATTTTCCTGACTGTTCAACTTTACTTCTCGCGTCTCCTTCTGTTTAGTTAATCTGGCCTATAATTGTTTTTAATCGTATTCGAGAACCTTTAGTTGGTTTCTTGTACTTTCACTCCGTATCCGCCTGATATACTAAACTTATGGCGTTTAATGCTTCGAAATGTTTTGAATATATTAAAACTAACAATTAAAAAGGCAATCTCGACCATCGCATTTAACTCACCATTTTGTAGTATTTTTCAATTCCTTTTAAATATTAACAAGTAGATTCATCAAGTGAAATCTTTTACTCTTTAAATAGAATATTAATTTGGAATAGAATGAACCATAACTTTATTCAAAACCGAACTCCTGGTACTAATACTAATTTTATTGTCATATTAAATTAGATATAAATATGAACTTTGATGCTAACAACGTTCCATACTGAAGTCAACACCAATCATCTATATTAATACCACCTTTGATATTTAACAACAAAATAAGTATCAGTATATTCCAGAAGTCGGATCAAACCTGCTCTCAATTTCTAACTTTTCCTATCCCTTTATTCATTCCCCTGCTTACATGCATTCTTGGGAACGAACTCCTATTTTCAACTATCGACGTTCCATCTCATTCTCCTAATAATTCTGGCACAACCGACGTTCCCAACTTGCATATTTTCTGGATTATTTTATAAAATTTCTTTATCATCCTTTTGATTTCACTTCTTGTCTTGATTAGTTCTTCGTTCTCATTATTCATTATCTTGTTCATACATAACGAATTTCTTTTTCTTAGTAATATTACTTTGTTTATTATTGGATAGGTCATTTCTGGAGTTCACACTGGAATGAAGGCTTTTATTTGTACTATTTAAATTTTTACTAACAGAGTTATCGAATTTCTTTGGTAGCTATTTCCTTAGCATTGCTTAAATTATCGCAGTTCGCGTATTTGACTTTCCCTCAATTGATCAGCATTTCTTCTTCCCAAATTCCCATGAATACTTTGTTAGTGTACCTTAGATACTTAGATTTACGAGCTTTCGAAAAAAATTTATTCAATCGCCATTCGATATGGTTATACTTTCCGGTCCTTCCGGGAATGCTATTTTAGATAATATAACCTCTTTGCTTTATCTTGAACCTTCAGTTTTAAATACTCTGCTTACTGACATATACCAATTACTTTCTGTTCCTCTTGTTTATCGAAAAGAGCATATTTATTTATATAAAGTCTCACACATGTCCGTGGTAACATCACGCTAATTCTATTAACTTTGATTCCTGTTAACACCATCGATTCCTTTAACTTACCAATCATTTGGAGTACAACTGGGAGTGAGAACACCCTCCTTTATTCTTACACGTAGGGTAATTTCTAAAAATTTGGGCAGCACCTCCCCTATACCATTGACTACCAGTCGGACTTGAGCCAACACCATCAATCTTCCAAATCATCTACAATCACATCCATCCATTTTCATTAACCAAATTCATTCATCCACCATAATTCAAACTATATCCTTTTGATTAGTATAAGTATGGTTAATTGGCATAACATATATATATATGAAATGAGATTTAAGGTTTTAAATCAACAAAGATTAATATAACCACTTTCTTCCTAGTTCTTTCAGAATGTTACAAAATTTTACCATTAAGCTTTAAAATTTATCTCGTGTCTCAAAATTTTATTTCGCGAGTATTTTAACTTATTTATTGTCATTACTAATTGTGTATAGAAAAATTATACCGCATCATTTAATTGGTCACACCAATCATTTATTGTTGACGATACGCATTTGATTTTGATTTTTTTTTTTTAACTATTTCGTTTATCTTTCAATAACCACGCACGGTTTTTATTACTATCGTCGCAATTTGGTAGAACCTTAATCGTTATATCGTTATTTCTTAAAAGGTTTCATCGTCGAATCACCATTACTTCATCTCTACTTATGGTTCTGCATCAAACTTTCGTCACTGATGAGATCCTCGTAACATGAACCACTGCCTGACTTGATGTCTTTGCCACGTCCATATTTGCCAGTGCATCTATTTTCCTTGCTCGCAGATGTCCATTATTTATTGAATTGCAGTCGTATCTATGTTAGTTGTATAATTCTACGTATTATACTATTTCATTTCTTTTGAAATCGTCAGAGAACAGACTCTACACAAAAGGAGAGTTTGTGAATATGATTTTGATTGAAAATTGAATAAGAAATAACAATGCCACAGATAATTGGGAGAACTGGTAAATCAGAAAATTGAAAGAAGAAAAAATGAGTGAAGAATGAGACAACCATATTCGTACTCAAGATGGCCAGTCTTTCATACTATATGGCATGCAACACATGATTAGGTGGCGTCCCACCCGACTCTTCATCATTTCGACAAAGCGTCACATCACAACACTGCTTGTCTCCATCAGAAATTAGTGATTTTAGGAGAGAAACAATTCAGAAGGAATACAACACATATGATTTATCCACATAAGAAACTTTATACGTATCCAAGAATCAAGAAGAATATATGCTATCAAGTTAAGAAGAGGAATTTCGATGTTGATCACCTTCCACGCTTCACCTACGTATGCCTTCAGAAACCAATCGGATGAGAGATTCATAATTTAGGTCACATTATATCTTCGAAATGTCATCTGAAAATGCCTCCATATTAAATGCTTTAATGATTTGATCGTAATCGCGTTCCTACGAAATTTATAATTTATTACTTCTGATTTCCTTCAGTCATCCGTTGTCCGCTCAAATTACGCATCTTTTAACAATTTCATGAATTAAAGAAATAATGTTTTAACAAGTTAATTTAATCATTAGTATTAAACAAAATTTATGTTCATTTTTCACGAAAAGTTTAAACTTTCTTCTCACTAGTGGGTCTATTTGGTCTTCCAGATTAATAACACTAAGTCTACTTCTTTTCTTCTTTTTAGGTCATTTTCTGTTTATAATAACAAGAACATAAATAGTAATTCGACAACCAAATTGTAAAACTCATTTAATACCAAAATTCTTCTGAAAGTTGATTAAGAAAATCTTTTCTGCAATCTCATTTTAAAGTTTTGGAAATCAAATATTTGGTCGTTATCACTATATAAGTTACCTGCTATTTTCCTGATTTACCAATGAAATGTCAAACTAAAATAATGCCCATATAAGGGTCTCTCCACTTTGGTACCTCTTCCACTTTTCCTTGGATTCTGCTCGCCCTTATTAGTCGCAGAAACTTCATTCTTCGTCGTAAATCATTGAATTCGCAATTCTATCGCAACGCTGACGTTTAGTATTATCTTTGACATTCCTATCGTCTTCCTTGACGTTATGCTCACAACCACGCATGTGATTCGATGTTCTTTCTGTAGATAAGGGCGCATCTTCTTGCTATTCGTATATATACCTAGTAAGGTAAATATTGTTCCATGCGCAGCTTCCGATAAGTGATAAGAATCTTCTCGCAACGGTGGTGCCTTCGAAACGCGCAATGTTGGTTCTTCATCAGCTTCCATCAACTGTTTACCTTCGACGTGGAGCTCGTCTTACTACCTAATTCTAAGTTAAATCGTACTAAAACTCACGAAGTTCTCACAAGACTCAATCGCATTTTCCTTAAAACCACATGAAAGTAGGGTAACCTACCCAGTCTCCGTAGATCTGTCGATTTCTCATTACTATAGAATCTGAGAACTCAATATACCTATAATGTTGTGATATTCGCCTTACACTTTCTCAGCAATCCTATCTTACCATCTCCTTATTGGATCTGCTAACCCTAATTCGTACTCAACTCAATTTATCCTGAATATGCCTAGGATCTTTCCTATCTTGTACGGCCTATCATTCCTATCTTTACTCTCATCTATTCTTATTTCAGTGACCAATAACCTGTAGCTCTGATACCAAACTGTAACACCCCAAATCCGGGGTCAAGATTTGGTGTCACTAAACAATCCTTACATAGAATAAAGAAATAAATAAATAAATAAATAACCCCTTGAATCCGGATCGTTTACAGGTTATGGTATGAAACAAGAATCTAATCTTCTACAACTTACGACAACTAATATACAATTGTAAATACCTCTGAACTAATGCTCGAATCATATTCTTCTAACTTCTTCAACCTCTCGCAGCGGAGATTTCTCGAACTTCTGCTGTCTATCTAAGCTATTCATTTGTATCCTTATCTGTTTCTGGCAGAAATAAGAATTGACAAAGCAAGAGTGAGCCAAAAATGCCCAGCAAGTATATAATTTGAGTCTTAAACATTAATTTCAAAGAAAACTTTCAGACAAAATTTCGGAAATATTTTGAAGAGCGAAACACGAAATCATTTAAAGGATATACTTTATCAACTTAAAATCAATTTGATTTGCATTGCTATAAATCACATAGGACATAATGACATTTTTGTCAGAGCTTTTAGAGATCGCGTGTTTTCAAAATAGCTTCTGGTATCATTTCATAATTGAGCAATGGATGCAATAACTATTCATAAAACGACGTTCAAGAAATTCCTAACTATTCAGTATCCATCATTATCGACTAAGTTTCCATAGACTTAGCCTGCTAAACCAGCCTGATAAGGACGGGTTGAATAATTAAGAAGATCTCAATTCATTCGAGATCCTAACTATCACTGAGCAACTAATGCTACAGCAACAATCTGAACCTCGAATATATTTAGAAACATTGTAATTTCCCAAAACTGAGTGCTAAGAAAGAATAACCTTAACCCATAATCACATTTTATTTCAAGAGGGAATGCCATTAATGGCGATCAACAACAAATTGGACTGAACACTAGAAACCAACATATGCACTATAACCTGCTGATCAGTCAGGAGATAGTGCAGATCTATACCCAACTGCATAGACCCAACCAACATATGGGGCACCCAGGCAACTATGGCCTAAAGGGTCCGGTCCATCTCCGGCCCATAGGATCCAGCTCATCACTGGTCCTCATAATAATCGTCCAGCCCGTAGAGTATTTTGATATCAAATCATTCTGAATTCAAAACATCCCAAATTAGGGTTCGCAAATAACCCGAACGAATGGGTATTTGCTCAAAAGAGCAATTTAATTATAGGAACAAGAATTAAAAGAACTGGCATAATAAGAGTAATTGCAGCGAAATATAAAACAGTTAACTATTCTGAACTTAGAATAGGAGCGAATAAATATTTGCAGTATTTAAGGAGAAAGGTTAGGAATACTTGCAGTATTTAAAAGAAACTCACGAATACTTGCATAAACAGAATTATTTAATTTAGCGATATGTTTATCAATTCTAAACTGAGAATAGGGAAAGCAATACTTGCATGATAAAATTTAAAATAAATATCACTTGAACAATAAGTGATGATAGAGATACTTGCCTCAATAAGCTTTAACCGCTATTGACTTTGGTTTGACTTGAACATTAGGCTTTATCGTCAAACTACTATCTTATTTTGGATACGATCCCAACATCCAGACTCTTCGGTTGGAACTTCGTTGATCTCAACGTCTAGTCACTAGATCGTTCCTAGTCCGATGTCACGTCTAGGTCTTCCGTCTAAAACCTACAGGGTTGAAATACCCTAATTCAGATAATCACTTAAGCTTAACATTAAACCAATATCCTATTCTACCCATTCGATTTCATAACTGAATCCATATTTATATGTATTATCGAAATACACATAGCAGTTATGGTTCACATTTTCGAAATTCGGTTCGGTATTCATTTTTTTTTAGAAAATACGTATACTCATCGTTTTCAAAAACAGGGTAATTGATTATTTATAAATTATCTTGTCTCAATCGCAGTCCAGTTCATATAATATAATTGTATATGATTATTCGACATCTCCGATAATTATAGGTTACGTTCCCGATATTTCGGAATTAATTTCCCGAAAATCGGGCAGCGTCTCCTTTGTTTATCGGCCTACCCGTCGAAATCAAATCGACGTCAAATCACAACAACAGCCACACCATAATTCAATCCACAATCCAATTACCAAGTCCCAAACTCCGATTCGCTTAATTATTATTACTATTCGTGTTCTGCATTTTTATTCGTATTTTTATTTTATTCGCATTTTTGTTTCGCAACTAATTTACCAACTATTTTTATTTAATTAATAACGTAGGACTCAGATTAAAATCATCACGGTCCACCGTCGGCTCGCCGAAGCTCATCGCCGACGGCGATAAAATTCGCGGATTTCCATTTATTACGGACATCCGACACGAATTCCATCGATTAATTATTATAATAATTTCCCGCACGGATAAATTTATTTCACAAAACATCAGTCAATTATTTTATTTAATTTTTTTCCTGCAAAAATCCAAAAGTCCCAATTAATTCGAGTCCAACTGATAACAATTGCAATCAACAAAAACAACATACACGGCTGAAACAACACAGGAAGAACACGCAGCACAGCACACACCCCTCCACCCCTCCGGTCATCTTGCCGGAAATTTAAAACGGCGGCAACCGGAGCGGCGTGGGGTGGCACACGGACCAGAAACACACACATATGTACCCACATGTATATATATATGTATCAACGGAATTTAAAACGAAACAACTACTGGAACCAATTGGAAAATACCGCGGCGGCGGAGAAGGGGAATCCGGCGACGGGAAAGAAAGAAGAAACCGGATGAAACGGGATAAAGAAAGTCCTGCAGGGAAGAGATTCATAGAAAAGAAAGAAAAAAAAAGAGATGTAGAGACGAGAGAAAGAGAGATTGAGAGGGTAGCAGAGAGAGAGTGGAAAGATTAGGAAGAGAGAGAGAGGGGAGAGATAACCCGAGAGAGAGAGATTGGAAGGATGATAGAGATGAGGGTTGTAATTATCCTTTATGTTAATCATTTTTAGTATAATTTCTGAATTCGTAACGGAATATAACAATTTAACGATCCATTTACGAGTAACATAACTCGAAAAATTTCCAAATTACCTTTTAAAATTTATCGAAGTAATTAAAAATTTAATAAATAAAATTTTCATAATTCTTTGAAACATTTTTAATGATGCGTAACGTACCCGCATTTATTGATTATACGAATAAATGTGTGGGTGAATAAAAGCCAGAAAATTGTCAGAATCATTTTAAAATGCTTAAAATATTTGAAAGTTAATAAAATAAAATTTTCATGATTTTTGCAGCATTCTGGAATTAAATATTGATTTTATAATTAAATGGGGTCAGGAAATCATTTTAAATTAAATTAAATTCATACAACTCGATAATTAATTATGACATTAATCTTCGCGTCCAACAAATCACAAACAATTAATACTACACATCACATAGCTGACCGAATCATCACACATTGGATTTATTTAATAATTTGATAATTACATTTACCTTTTGGATCTGAAAATAGGTTACTAAGTCGCTAAGTAACTGAAAAGACGATACGATTTTAATATCAAAATTGGACAGTTATCAAAACAGAGCTTCCTATAAAATACTTTATACGAAATTAAAGTGATAATGTCTCGCCTTTTGAGAATATAAATTCTTATCGATATATGAAATGATTTGCGTATCGAAAATTTCATACCGGTACTCCTACAGGTCAAATCGTAACCCGGATCGAAAAAGTCAAAACACGGAAAATGTCCGGAATTACCAGATTAGGTTAGGAAGGAGTTTCCGGAAGAGTTTCGGGTTATAAAAACGTAAAAACGGTTGAAGTCGGCTGATTCCCGGCTTTATAAAATAATTTTGTAATTATTCAGAAAATAAGTAATAATTTCATAAATTATTATAAAATCATCTAACATTCCAAAAATTACCAGAAAAATACCTTAATTATCTATATTTTATTCTGGACATATTAAAATTAACATACTCACAATTTTATTACATACAAACATCCAAATATTATTATCAAACACCAGATAATTCACCAAAAATTCATATAATATTCACATAATAATCATATATTGATATAAATAATTATACGATATTTCCCAGATGTTACAGTTGTGATCAATAGAAGCTTGCTTATAGGTGTATGGTATAGATGACTGAACAGTAGCAGCTAAAAATTTGGAGTATGATGATGACATATTGCCATAACATATGTTGTTTTGAATTGGATAAGAACAAAAAGCAGTGTTTACCTGATCAGTTATAGAAGTTGCAGAGTGGGGAATTAGATGCCTTGGAAGACCTGTAAAATCTCTTAGTTTGACATGAAGAGTTTTGTTTCTTACTAGTCGAATGACAAAAGTAGTTGTACTGTTAGTATCATGATTAGTAGCATGATCAGGAAAATGAATAACAGAATTATCAGTGTTGTAAAGGAGATGCTGGAAACATCAAGTTATCAGGAGATGTATCAGGAATAGGAGGAGATTTGTCTTTAAATGGATAAATATCCTCTTTAAAGACTATATCTCTGGTAACATAGCATTTTTTAGTATCAAGATCAACCACCTTATATCCTTTTTTATTGAAAGGGTAACCAACAAATAGGCATTTGAGTGATTTGGGAGCAAACTTATCACCATCAGTATGAAAACTACTGATGTAACACAAACATCCAAAGGTTTTGAGACTTGAATAGTCTATTTTTTTAAACAGAATTTCAAATGGGGATTTGTTATTCAAATGAATAGTAGGAAGAAGATTTATAAGATGAGCAGCTATCAAGACACAATCCCCCCACATGGTAATATGAACATTTGATTGAAATTTAAGAGATCTAGCAACATTGAGCAAGTGCTGATGCTTTTTCTCAGCAATACCATTTTGCTGAGGACTGTAAGCACAAGTAGTTTGATGAATGATACCTAACTCTTGCATTTTTGTTATAAGAATGGAATTAACAAATTCTGTACCATTATCAGTTCTTATTGCCTTAATAGTCTTTTTGAACTGATTTGATACATAAGACATAAAAGACAGAATCAAAGAAGTCACTTGAGATTTATCAGACAAAAGATATAACCAAGTACACCTTGAGAATTCATCTACAATAGTGAGAAAAGAATTACATTTGCCATGAGTGTTATATCTGTATGGCCCCCAAACATCACAGTGAACAATATCAAAGCACTCACTAATAGAAGACTGTTTGTCTGGAAAAGGAATTCTAGTTTGTTTTGAGAATTGACAAACATCACAACAAACAGCATTATCATGAACTCCTAATTCTGGGATTTTTTTAAGAACAGACAATGAAGGATGCCTTAATCTTGTGTGCCACTGATTACTTGAGACACTACACACATTAGCATAAGGAATGAGATGATTTGTATGAAGTTTGTGCAGGCCTGCATCTAATTCACCAATCTATGTCTTCTTCTGAACAGTAGGGTCCTGAAACAGATATTTTGAAGAAGAAAAAGAAATAATGCAAGCATTATCTGCTGTGAGTTTAGGTATAGATAACAAATTGCATTGAAAATATGGAACATATAATACTTCTTTCAGAGTAATTTCTGAATTAAGAATTACATGTCCAGTTTGAGTAACACAAGATCTGTGCCAATTTGGAAGAAGCAATTCAGACTCAACATGTTGTATATTGACTAATAGATTTTTATGAGGAGTTATATGGTGTATAGCACCAGAGTCTAGAATCCAAGTATGTGCAAAACTATTAAACTAAACACTATTGGCTTGACAAGCAGGAACAATGCATTGAAGTGTACCTGCACAGTTTGATTCAGACTTAGCAGTATTCATCCATGTAGCATTAGAGATAGCATGTGTTTTGCCCTGAGTCTATTGAAGTAGATTCAGAAGTTGCTGGTATTGACTTTCAGTGAACATTGAAGTAGACTCCTTGTTTGTACCAGTAACAGCAGCAGTTTCAGATTGTTCAACATCAGTAGTTGTGACAACATTAGCATTAAACTTTCTTTGTGCTGATTTGACCTTTGGTTTTGGCTGACCATACAATCTACGCCAATCAGGATATCCATGAAGTGCAAAACACTTATCCTTCACATGACCTTGCATCTTACAGTAGTCACAGATCACACTTAGATCTGTGAATTTCTTGACTTGCTTTGGCTTAAAGCTAGTGTGCAGTTTTACATTCATAGCAATGTTTTCAAGAACAACAATCACATTACTAGAGTAGTCTCTCTGATTTTCCTCTTGCAACAACATTGAATAAGCTTGACTAATATCAGGTAGTGGATTCATGAGTAGAATCTGACCTCTAATAGATGTGAACTGCTCACTTAATCCCATCAGAAACTGACTTAACTTAGTTAATTTCTCATACTCAAACAATTTTTGAGCATTTCCACAAGCACAAGTAGTAGCAGTACAAACACACTTAGGTATTGGTGATAGATTATCGAGTTTATCAATCATGCTTCGAAATGTGGTAAAATAAGTAGTTATTGATTTCGTACCTTGACTTAGAGATGCTAGATCTTTTCGAAGTTGAAACAGACGAGGAACATTACTCTGAGAGTACCTTGCAGAAAGATCATCCCAGGTCTGTTTTGCAGTGGTGAGATAAATAACACTTTTGCGAATTTCGGATAAAATGGAATTGAGAAGCCAGGATATAACCAGATCATTGCTTCTCATCCACAAAGTCAACTGAGGAGAGTTATTTGCAGGTTTTGGTTGTGTTCCATCGATGAAGCCAAGCTTTAATTTTATAGATAGTGCGATCGTAACCGAACGACTCCAGTGGTGATAGTTTTGGTTGTTTAACAAATCTGTAACTAGTGATAAGCCTGGATGATCAGATGAATAGAGATAATACGGATGATTTATATCAATGACTGTATTATTCGCCATTTTAGATGTTCGATTACTTTGATTTGATGAGTTTGATCGAAGAGCAGATGCGTATGAGTACATATATATATATATATATGTATTTATCTAGCTGATGATATTATATAGCTAGCTCTGATACCATGTCACTTTCGTAAATGAAACTCCATTAATGGAGTTTAAGATGTAGAAATGAAACATACAGCAACCATGAAGAAGAAGAAGAAGAAGAAGATATTTTTTAGTAATGAACAAGTTTATTTTTACAACACTTATCTTTTTTTCTCTCTCTCTGACTGACTTATATATCTGACACAAGACTCATTGCGAGCCACTAATCTGTAACTAACTTTTGCTGAGCTGTGTTGTGCTGGACCTGAGCTGTCATATGCTGGACCTGAGCTGGCATATCAGACTTTAGCATATCAGACTTTACCATATTAGACTTTAGCATATCAGACTTTAGCATATCAGAATTTACTTCTTTTGCTGTGTCTGGCTGCAACTTTGGCTCTTGCTCTTTGTCAATATGATTAACACATATACAAATGCATTCAACTCATATTAGTACTATATGAATGAGGGGAACAGAGCCCTTTATCCTCATCACCCATCTACTCCTACTTACCCCCCTGTGCTTTCTTTTTGTGCCCGTAGTTATTAACGAGGTCTTAATAAGTACAATTGGAGAAGTCATCGACTATAATTTTTTAAAATTTTCTTTTTCAAATATCATATTCATTCCATTCAAATTTCATATTAAATGTATTACTCCCTCTGTCCCAACCATTTCTTTACACTTTCCTTTTTAGGATGTGCCATCCAATTCTTTACATTTCAAAACTTACCAAAAATAGTAAATGGGTCCTACCATTTTCTCACTTTTTTTTCCTTTTCACACTACTTTTACTCCACTATCTCCTTTTTATACATTAAAAATTAATGGGTCCCACTACTTCACTCACTTTTCTTTCTCTTTTTCACTACTTTATACATATTTCTTAACCTCTGTGCCCAAACCAAATGTAAACAAATGGCCGGGACGATGGGAGTACAATTTAAACTCGATAGTAATATATTTTGTTAAATAATATATCTATCTATACTATTATATTAAAGATAAAATATTAAAAATTTGGTTGTTGATACTTGATCATTCAATCTAGAGCCGTAGATTAAATTGATGAGAATCATTAGATATATTATTAAATATTATTATTCAAGTGATATAGGACGAAATCCTATAAATAACATATTATTAAAATTATAATTTATAATATATAATGATAAAAATGACTGTCCATCGCAAATGTTATATACTATTAATTATTATATATTATAAAGGCAAAAGTTCGCGGTCACAAGACAACCAATTCTGAGATATTTATTATATTTGAAAGAATATTATATCAAACGAATATGACCCTCAAACGAATATAATGGTAAATAATATTACTAATTATTATAAAGTAATTTTTTATGGACATTAATTTTGAACACAAGACAACCCCTTCTGAGATATTTATTATATTTGAAAATATATTTAAGTATTTTATATAATATAAAACTTACGAAAATCTCAATTTGAAAGAAAAATGATAGAATTTATACTCAAAGTACTCCATTCATAGTTATAGAGAGGTTATTATATTTGTTATTTACTATCAATCAATAACAAGGTAATTTGTAGAGAGAGAAGTTGAATACAAACTACAATTTCTCAAACTTGAACTATAACAATTACCAAACAGAAATGAAAATACAAGATATAAAAATTTAAGGTGCTTTATTTTAGAATTTACTACATGAGCTATATATTGTACAAAAAATAATTTGTGTAAATTATAAGGTAATCTCACAGCTGCTTTTAAAGTGTTTCCCTCAGAAATAGTGTTCTCAACTAAACTCTATAAAAAACTCTATAAACTTATTTTTTTTACTTGAAACACTGATTTTACTTGATTTATATATTACCACGTTACAAATTTACTAGACAAAAAAATATTACATGTCTTTATGCTAGATTGCTTCTGCATTTTATCACGTGACCCTCGACTAAATTGGCTTTCTTGAGCTTGAGTCTTGAACCTTGAATATCTTTCCAATTTGTCATGCAAGAAAATTGGAAATCATCATAGCTTATCTTGGATTGAAGGTAAAGAAGATCAAGCATGTTGATGATCTTGAAATGATCAATATCTTAGGGAGATACATTCACAATGCTAAGACCATGCTACCTATTTTTGCTATAAATGACAAAGATGATGACAAGGATGATGATGAGCAAAAGAAAGATGTACACAAATTTTTTGGTTCAAATCCAAGTCACTCTAGAAAAAGCAGTGGGAGTCATAAGGATGGAAAAAGTAGCAAGGGTGATGAAAAGAAGAGAAGTGACAGAGAAAAAGAAAAGAAAAAGGAGTCAAGATGACTAAGATAGGAAGAGAACCAAGAAAACACCAATAAGCCACAAATCTACAACTTCACAAACCTTAAACCAAATTCCTAGTCAATCAAAAATTATAACAGTTTAAACCCTCAAGCCTAAACACTTCTACAAACTCACAATCAACTCTCTACTCAAAATACCTATAATAGCAAATCAAACCACATTAAAAAAACTAGCTACACCTCCATCATTTAAACCACCAGCTCAAAATACAATTCAAGTATGTTGGAAGAAAACAAAGACAAAACAAAGTTGAAATAGGAGCATTGTGGAACTGCTATAATACATAAAGTCACTGGGGATACTCTGGGAGAGGTGATAATATATTTCAAGAATGGCCCATTCAACATATTCAAGAAAGAAATAATGGAGAACTTCTCAAGACTGGAGCTTTAAAGGGTGATTAGTTTAATGACTGAGAATGATAAATTCACCAGGATCAGAAAGGTTCAGCTAGCTGAAATGTTAGTAAATAAAAATGAAAAAAAAACATGGGAGAAGGTTGAGATGGGAGAGAGAGCTATCCAGAAGGATGAGGAATTGGACAGATTGGAAAGATAATCAAATGAGCTCAAGGCTAGAGGATTGAGTAGGATTCTGAAAATGGTGTATTTCTCAATATCAAAATTCACAAATTTTCAAGGTTCGGAATTGGGTATCTTGACAGTTACTGATTAAATGAATGGCTAAATATTATGGAAGCACTAAGAGGAACTGGGATCATTGAAGAATAGAATTCCTTGGAAGACTGAATGACTTAATTAGATCTCAGTCAGGATATGCCAATTTTTAGCTAATTCTGTAAACTCTATTTTTATTATAATTGTGAGATGACATTTATGTATAAAAGAATGTACCTTGTATTTCTGTTTATTTTCATTTTAGCTTGGGATTAGTCTTATTATCAGGCATGAATTCGTGACAAGTGATCTTCTAACAAATTGGGGGAGATTGTTGTGCAAGACTTGTCTTAATATAACAAGATTAAGTCACTTTAATAATCTTAAGTTTAAGTTAACTTATAATTTTTATGTAATATGTAATGGTATTTCTTGAGTCTATAAGAATATTTAAGAAGACTAGACTGAAGTATTTTTCAGTAAATAGCCAACAAGCTAGGACTAAATATCTGTAAGAAGATCAAGTCTGATCATGGATCAAAATGAAGATAAACAGTTTGGTGAAGAATAATGATGTAGATTGAAAAATATTCTAAGTCAAATGTGAAGAAGTCATATATCAAGGAATATCGAAAAGTATCTCAAGAAGTCAATTTGACTCTTAGAGAAGTCATTTATTCTGTAAAGAAGTTATTTCACGTTTAGAGAAGTCATTTTGCCTATAGAGAAGTCAAGTACATATAGAGAAGTGGGGATATCGACAAGTCGAAACACATATAGAGAAGTGGAGATATTGACAAGTCATTTACACATGTAGAGAAGTAGAGATATCGACAAGTTATTTACACATATAAAGAAGTGGAGATATTGACAAGCCATTTACATATGTAGAGAAGTGGAGATATCAAAATGTCATTCTACATCACGATACAGACATCTCTATACACTTTAAAAGATCTCGATAACAACTTCAATTATAGAATGCATCTATCCTAAGATTCAAAATTATCTGTCAACAAACCATTTTATTTTTAAATGGAAAGGCTACAATCGCAGCTTGAAGAGTACAAGATCAAGAGCTAAGATGAACTGGACAAATGAGTGTAGCAGACCTGAAAGATTATATGCAGATTTGTAGCACTTAAAATGGAAATAGACAATAGGACTTTGGAAAATATGGTAGTCTATTTTAGTGCAATTTTTGTAAATTATGCATGTTGATTAATAAAAAATGTCACATGTCCTTAGTTCTAATTGAAACAAAAATAGTCTAGATTTTCTTGAATTTTCTCAAGAAGTAGAAGCTAAGTTATGAGATATGAATAACTTAGATTTGAAGCACAACATATTTGATTATTAATAAAATATCAGGTAAGTTTTCATAATTTGCTTCTCTGTGGTTTACAGTTAGTTGATTGTCACTATAAATTACTTAGCATGTAGAGTTCCAGTAAGCCAAAATATTTAACTTGATATTCTTGAAAAATAAATCACAAAGTTCTTAAAGAAAAATCAAGAAACACACATTCACCCCCCCTCCTCTGTGTGCATGTCATACATAACAAATGGTATCAGAGCAAATCTGAAAGCAAACAGATTAGAGCTTGGAAGTATGAGTGCACAAAGCTTAGCACTATCAAGATCCCTATCTTTGACGAAGCAAACTACACTTTTTGGAAGAATAAGATCATGTTATTCATCAAGATGGCTCATCCACCGTACCTTGAGATTCTCAAGCATGAACTCTTTATTCCCATGATGAGGGTACCTGAAATAACACAAGATGATGTTGTTATTCCTGATCATTATGCTCCAAAAAAATCCATCTACATACACTGAGCCGGAGAAATAGAAGGTCTCACGTGACAATGGCTTGCAACTCATTTTGATCGTGTCTCTTGATAATGTTATGTACAACAACATTATTAATTGTGAGTCAGCTACGAAAATCTGGGAGAAGATAGAGATCTTATGTGAAGGTACTAAAGAAGTAGTATCAAACTAAAAAAGAATCTTGATCTCAGTTTATGGCTACCAAAAGAAAACATTACTGAAGTGTTTGAAAGATTCAACAAGTTGATAAATGACTTGCAGTTGCATGACAAGTTCTATAATGCTGAGGAGGTCAATTTGAAGTTCTTACTCACTCTTCCTGACCACTTAGAACAAAAAATTTATGCTATAAGGGAAGGAAGAGATCTAGGCAGAATAACCTTGGAGGTTTTATATGAAGTTCTAAAAACCTATGAACTTGAGATGTTGCAGAGAAAGTCATTAAAGTTAAATCAAGGACAAGTTATTGATGTATCAAGTGCCTTGATAGCAAACAACCAAAATATGAGTGAAAATGAAACTGAATCTCATATTCAAGTTATATAGCCCATTGAGCAGAAATACAAGGAACCTAAAAAACAAGTCATTCGGGAGTTAGAAAAGGATGAATACTACACTCTTGATGAGCTGGATGAAATGGATCAGTCCATGGCCTACCTAGAAACAAAGTTCTCAAACATAAGAGTCAAGAAGCCTAGGTACTTCAAGGGCAAAGGTCCATCCTCCTACAATAAGAACTGGAAAGGAAAATCTCAAATGAAGAATTCAAACACAACTGTAAAGGGTGGCTACAAGTCAGGATATATGGACATATCTAAAATTAGATGCTATAACTGTGATGAGCTTGGCCATTTTGCCACAAAATGCAAGAAACCAAAGAAGGTGAAGAAAGACAATGCATATTTGGAGCTAAAGCTAAGTATGAAGCTCTTCTGAAGAAGCAACAAGGAAAAGCTTATATTGCAGAGGGAAAAATTTGGGATAACACAGATGATGAAGATGAAAATGAAGAATATGGAAATTTTGCTCGTATAGCCTTAGAGGAAGGAGGATCATCTACATCAAAATCTAAGGTACCCGTCTTAACTATTATTGATTTGAATGTCTCTCTATATAAAGACACTACTAAAAAGATGATCATGAAAATGTTTCACATTTACATAAGTATGGTGGTTGCCACTGAAGAAATAAACACATTTTCAAAAGTGAATGAGAAACTGGAAATAGAGAAACAAGACCTAGAACTGTAGCTTGTGAGCCTTGATTCTGTTAGGAAAGAAAATAAATATTTATAGAATAAGTTGAAGTGTGCAGAGGAGATATAGGTTAACTAAGAGAAAAGATTGAGAAAAATGAACTTAAAATTAATTCATTCAAAATTGCATCTGAATTAGTTAGACAATATCATGAAATTAATGAACCTTGTCCCAATATGGAAATTGGGTTAGACTATGAGGCTAATTCACCAGTAAAGAAAAATCAAATTGATAAAGGCAAAGGAAGGTTGAACAAAGAAAGTGATACAAAAAGTGAATGCACCTTTGTTCAAAACCCTAGAGGTGGACTTTAGTGAAAAAGAGCTCATCATTAAGCATGAAATTACAGATGAGGGTTAGAGCAGGAAAAATGTTAATTCTACTATCAACACTAAATATGAAAAGAAGCCTTATACTAGCCCTGTCTCCAAGACTCCTGAAACTAAATTAACGAGTGAAAGCACAGGGAAGAAAAAAATAGGAATGGAAAGATTGAAGTCAACAAAAGTAGCCATTATGCTTATGTTGCAGATGCCCCTAGAAAACAATATCAAGAATATGGATCAACTGTGACGCACTCCAAATCCGGGTCAGAGATTTGGGGGTTCGCAACACATACACATACACAATATAAACATGTATATGAAATAATATATGAAATGAACCTACACTACACATCCACGGATCACAACAGGTTAAAGTATAAAATAAGCCACAACCTTAACTATCATTATATCGTACCAATCCCAACTAGTTTAACTTACCACTGATAGTAAAAAAATTCTTACAAACTTGCAAAACTCAAACCAAAGCATAAAGCTCCTTCTAGCTCGTTCCATCACTCAACCTGGAATCCTCGCTCGAACACTGGTATGGGGTCCTCGCTACCAACCGTTTCCTTCTTAACTGGAAAAGAATATGAAAAGGATCGCAAGAGTGAGCTAACTAGCTCAGCAAGTCATATAGATAATAATTGAGGATAAGCAGTGATCAAATGAAATGATTCAGAGGAATCAAGTTTGTTGTTAAACAATTATTAGAATTGGATATTCATATTTAATTTTTAAAAACCAAGGTTAGGCTGCTGATCAGTCACATACTATATACTGGATCCAAGGCACACATTTTCCTAATACGATAATAAATCTGGTCTAACGACGAATTTGGTCCATATTTAAAATCCATCCAATTTTATTATAATTCAATATGATAAGCAATGTAATTCAATAAAACAATATCATAATCAACATTGATAAGACATTTGTGTCAAAGCGTAATGCAATTCATGAATATCATAAAGGTATATCAAGGTAAGTCACTACTTGAAAAAGTGGAATAGACATCGGCTAAAAACCGATGTCTATGAACAAAAAAATCCGATGTCTTCGTGGGTGATGTTAAAGGCCCCCCATTTAACATCGGTTTTAAAATGATGTTAAAGAATACTATAACATCGGTTTTTAAAGATGTTGAATTTCTCATGCACATCTAATCTTCATATATTATCATATAATGATAGATTTATCAATTTAAACATATGTGAGTTAAGCATAATATTTCAATTTTCCTATTAAACTGATGTTACTAATACCAGTAACAACGGTTTTAAATTAAAACCGATGTAAAAGTAACTTTTCACATCGGTTCTTTACTTTAAACTGATATCTATTGGTCATAAACCGATGTCTAGAAAGCTTATAACATCATTTTTTTGTTTTAAGTTTTTTTTTGCTGTAATATTTAACATCGATTTTGTTTGGTGCGACTGATGTTAATGTTTAACAAACTGATGTATTAAGGTTTGACATAGATCATTTTTTTATTTTGTAGCTGATGTTAATAGTGTTAAATTTTCTATATAAAATGATGTCTGATCACCTGTTTTATTCATGCAAAATTTAGAAATATAAATGCCAAAAAATTACGGAGAAAATAAATCTGAACAACCAAACATCACTACTATACATTCATCCATAATCTTTTCTAATTACTAGCTATAATATGAATACATGCAACCAAAATAAAGGTGTTTTTAGATTGTAATACAAGTACTGAGCAAGAAAGACTTTAGCAGAAGCAAACTAAAGAAAGATGCAAGCTATTTCTCCCGTTTTGAGGGCTTTTGCATAGTCATGCGTTGATGTATACTTCTTGATATTTGCAGAGTCGAAACCCAAGGCATTGATCATGTATGATTTGTGAAATGACTCTCCACAATACTCAACTGTTGCATTCATCTTCTTGAGTGTTGCAACATCCTTTGTAGCTGGTGCAAGCCGTTGAGCAGTGCGCATACCATAAGGATGGACATGTAACTCTGCTGATTACCTTGTGGTGGCTTCAAAAAGGTGGAGAAGGGGGCAAAGTACATCATGTCATAGAAGTAGTCACATATAGCAATGGTAGCCAACTTAGTATCCATGGCAGCCTGACATAATAATTATAAAATTGAAGTTTAGATTTAAAACATATAGATATTAGAAAATAATTTATCACCCAAAGAATATTAGTCTTACATTCAAGGGCAGTTTAACAATTTTTAATCTTAGAAACTAGACAGTCCAAGTGATTGTCATCCTGAATGTTGGACATAAATACATGTTTATCCTCAATAAGGTCTTTGTAACACCCCCAGATCCGGGGTCGGGGATCCGGGTTGTCACGGTCTTTCTTTCCACAATATCACTTCACTCAATTAATAATAAATAACCTCATACTGTGACCCCACACTAACACACACCACAACCCGTTATAGTCTCAGAGATGAAATTGAAATAAGTACAAGTCTTTGAATCCACAATTTAAAATTATTACAACCCAAAATGATTACTTGATAAATTTACAGTTAATTGCCATTATCTGCCGCAAGTTATAATTATACATAATTTGATTCTCAAAAGTAGATGGTCTGAACTACAATGGATCTACCTCTGCAGCTATAGCAGCTACAACATCATCGGGAAGACGCGGGGCGCTTCCCACGCGCTTGCGCTGGGTCTGCTGGAGTCTGGCCATCTCTCCTAACTGTTGTTGTGTGATGAAGAAATAAAGCAAGAGTGAGCCTTACAGCTCGCAAGATAATATGTATAGTGATAACAATAATATAAGTATCTAAATGGATACTTAATAGCATCTCTATCATATACAAGATAATTACTTACTAGATATAAGTAAAAACAAGGAATGAAGTTACCAATACTTCACCACACTTATATCATATATAAAGCTACTTGAACTGCCACCGTTCAAAGTATTATAGGTTTTAAGAAAAACATCCCATAGATGAGACCACAAGTTAAGACTTGAATAGATTCAATCTTTGAAAGATTATTGAATGAAAAAGTTATGAGATACTTTATTTAGTCCCGATATATATATAACCACATATATATACCCCTTTCAACATTTCCTGAAACCTCTGTTATGTAAAGTATGAACAGAGTTTAAAACATCCAATGAATTTTGGAAAGGAAAAGAATTTTGGCATAAACCCGATATCTTGCTGATCAGGCAAAGATACCAATAAGTAACCTTTTCTACTGTAGATGGATGAATTCCTCACCGGTCATCACCCTGGCCGCATTAGGACCTCGCGCTAGACCGTTACCCGGCCCCTCACGCGTTGATGGACTGCCACCCAGCCACTTACACAATAATAGACCGTACCCCGGCCTGTCGCTTATGCCGACTCAATTAGATGGGCTTACTTCCCGAACGTTGGGCAAGTAATCAATTCATTTACCAAAACTGCAACCTCGTTGCGAATATAAAATACACCACAGAGCCGGATTCCCCAGGTTTTGAGCGAGTATTTAAATCCCCTTAAAAAGGAAGATCTTAAATATAAAAATGAGTTTTGGGATCCGCTCTGACTTTAAAAATCATTTGGAAGACTCGAAAACACTTTAAAGAGTGTTTGGAGTAAAGCTGATTTAATGAAGTAAATCAGTCCCCAGAATATTAGAAAATATCTGAATATTATTAATTAAATAATATTCCCATAAAGAATAATCTTTATAAAAATAATTGAAGTAGAAGTATTAAAATTTATACTTGAAACGAGTATTAAATAACCAAAGATATACTTATATGAAAGTATTATCTTTATTTGAATAATCGAAAATAAGTTTGATTATTTACACCTTATTCTTTAATAAAATAAAGAATATATCTCAGCAAATAATCGGAGTCATAGATCCTCAAATGAATATTCAAATAATATTCAATAAATAAAATAAGCTGAGTCATAATACCTCGAATGAATATTATAAATAATATTCATTAAATAAAATAAAGGAGTCATACATCCTCAAATGAATATTCAAATAATATTCAATAAATAATATAAAAGAGTCATAAGCCCTCGAATAATATTCGAAATAATATTTAATAATAAAATAAAGTTTCAAGTTATCGAATAAACCTTATTCGATTAATAGTTTGGAAAACTATAACCATACATATATATAAATATATATATATATATAAATATCCATATCCATATATATAAAATCTACTCGGGATCCTCGACTCCCGGTTTTTGAAAATATTTTCACCTTTGGGTCCCTATACTAAGGGTATATGCAAGATACCGCTATCCTCTAGCATAGGTATTATCAACTGAACCAACAGATATATATTTCAAGAATATGAAACAGGCATGCATATATACCATATCACATGCTACAATATATCGCAAGAATTTGCTAAATAACCAACATGCATCTATCGCAAGATAATGCATATACAAGTGTATACATCACAACAACAGTATAACGGATAGAATACTTGCCTGAGCGACTTGGGGGTGAGAAAGGCTCGGGACGAGTCTGATAACCTATAAACAACAAGTAAGTTGGAATTAAACCAAAATCACTTGTAAATCTATACTATAACTAACTTAGACTCTAACGCTTGTTTTGCGCTCACTGATTTGCTTAAGTCACTCGGGTACCCTCGGCTCCACCATTTTTAATAATTTAACCTTTACGAGTTTTAAAGCGATTCCTTCGCGAATGACTTACCAACTGCCTAACACACTTACCATAAATGTTTCATACATTAATTAACCCTTTTTGGTCTTTAACCTACATTCCAAAGTAAGGCGAGGGAAAAAGTTTCGTTCGCGAAACGCCGTTACTTGAAACGGTCGTTTCTCCTAAACCGTAAATCGGAATCGAACGAACTACATATCAAAACGAAGCTCGTAAGATGAGCTATCTAAACATGGCAGTGGTCACAATCTAGCAGGGGGTCCTCGGGTCCTAATGCTATGCACAAAAACAGTCCAAAGAAAATCGGACGTTACGACGGCTATGTTTACGTGATTTCCAAATTTTAACCCATTCACAAACAACCCAAATCAACCTCAAATCCAACATACAACCATCCTCCATCCTTATCACATCATAACCACCCCAACCAATTCAATTTAATCTTTCATACTTATGCTTAAACTTAACTTTAATCATTCTTAAGTTCTTTTAAATCAAAACCACAATAATTACCATTCCATTCACTACCATACCAAATCTCAAACTCTAAATCATAACAACAAGATACAATATCAACCCACTACTCAAAATCACCTTATAATATATATGAACCTAGGGTTTGGAAATGGTATACCTTCCTTGAAGTGGTGGGTGGAGCTAGGAAGCCTTAAGAAGCTTTGAGAAGCCTTAGGAAATCTTGGATCTTCAAGAAAACAAGAAAAAGTTCAAGTTAAAAACTTGAAAACACTATTCATTGTCTTCTTCTTTGATTAAATGAAGACGTTAGAGAAAGAATTAATGGCTTAAACTCATGATATAGCCATAACTAAGCATAAAGATGATTAGGGAATTTTCTTACCAATTTAGGATGCTTGGATCTTGATTTTTGAAAAATCTAGCCTTTAAAAATGTAAAAAGCCGAGAGCTAAGATGAAGAACAAATGCCTTGGTTGTTTTTGATTTTTGATGAAATGATTTTGCTAGCTTGGTTGGCTTGATTTGTATTTGATTTAGCAAATTACTACCTTGCCCTTGAATTTGTGTGGTCCTTATTCAACCACACCTCCTTCCTTCCCATGTCATGCTTACCTCATCCTCATGATGTCATCCTTCCTTCCTTGTCTTCTTTCTATTGGTTGGATGACATCATTCCCATTAATCCCTTCGATTAACTTCCTAATCGTTTGCCTAATGACCGCTGATCTGTTATACGGTTCGCTTAACTTTCGTTCTCGTTTATCGTTTGAAGGATCATACCCGGGATCTTATTACTTAGGTTCCCTTAACCTTTCTCAATACATTATATTCCTTTTTATGATCCTCTATCATAATCCTTTAATTTAAATCCTTTTTATCCTGTTATCTTATACTCAATTCTCTCCGTATCTTGTGGATTTCCGGGAAAAACCAAAGTGTTCGGAATTGGATTCTGACGATATTTACATACACTTATATACTTCATAGAGTACTAATAATATCCCAGAATATCCATAACAGAACCCCTACATAGTGTGGCGTGAAAAGTTTTCTCATTCAGCTAAAACACTATTCACAAGGGTTACAAAAAGTTGAAAATTTTTGGGGTTATTACAGTCTCCCCTCCTTAAAAGGATTCCGTCCCGGAATCAAACAGAAAACAAATGGGGGTACTTTTCTAGCATTGCGCTCTCTAGTTCCCAAGTCGATTCTTCCACATTATGATTCTGCCATAGTACTCTGACTAGCTTGATCACTTTGTTCCGAAGCACCTGCTCCTTCTTATCTATAATCCTTACTGGCTTCTCCACGTAAGTTAGATCTGGCTGCATATCCACCTGCTCGTACTCCACTATGTGCCTGGCATCTCGATGATACCTCCTTAGCATTGACATATGGAACACATTATGAACCTGTTGCAAATTAGGGGTAGGGCTAGCTCGTAAGCTAACTTTCCAATCCGTCTTAATATCTCGAAAGGTCCAATGTATCTTGGGCTTAGTTTTCCTTTCTTTCCGAACCTCATTAATCCCTTCCAAGGGGATACTTTCAACAGTACTAAGTCCCCTACTTCATATTCCTTGTCCTTTCGGGCTAGGTCTGCATATTTCTTCTGTCTGTCTTGGGCTGCTACAAGTCGCCCTCTGATAAGATCCACTATATCTTTGGTCCTTTGGACCACTTCGGGTCTGAGCATCTTTCGCTCTCCTACTTCATCCCAGTATAAGGGAGATCGACACCTTCTTCCGTACAAGGCCTCATAAGGCGGCATTCCGATGCTAGCATGAAAGCTATTGTTATAAGAAAACTCGATCAACGGCAGGTGATCATCCCAACTTCCTTTAAGGTCTATTGCACAGACTCTCAACATATCCTCTAGTGTCTGGATGGTCCTTTCACTCTGTCCATCCGTTTGGGGATGGTACGCGGTACTCATATTTAACTTGGTCCCCGCACATTCCTGAAAGCTCCTCCAAAATCTGGAGTTGAACCTTGGGTCTCGGTCTGAGACAATGGACGCTGGGACTCCATGTCGCGTTACTATTTCCTTAAGGTAAATGTCCACCAGTCTATTGACTGTGTATCTCTCGTTGATAGGAATGAAATGAGCTGACTTTGTCAGTCGGTCTATAATTACCCAAATGGCGTCGTGATTGGCTTTCGTCCTTGGCAAGCCTACAACAAAATCCATCGCTATCTGTTCCCATTTCTATTCGGGAATCTCCAGGGGTCGCAAAAGCCCACTGGGTCTCTGGTGCTCTGCCTTTACTCTTTGGCAAGTCAAACACTTGTTTACCCATTCTGCTACGTCCCTCTTCATGTTGGGCCACCAGTAATATTCCTTCAAATCCCTATACATCTTGGTACTTCCCGGGTGAATGGAATACCTTGAACTATGGCTTTCATCCAAAATCTCATTTTTAAGTTCTTGAACATTCGGAACCCAAATTCGGTAGGAGTACCTCATTATCCCTTTATCATCTTTCTCAGTATGGATCTCCTCTCCAGTCATTGACTTTCTGTCTTCATTCATTATTTTCTCTTGGCACAATCTGATCTTTTCCAATAATTCTGGCTGCATTGAGATCTCAAAAAGCTTTTCAGTTCCGGTTCCGGTTACCTTTACCTCTATTTCCATTTTCTCAAAATCCCTTATCAACTCTTCCGAAGTCGTTATCATTCTGAGTCTTTCCTTTCTACTAAGGGCATCAGCCACCACATTGGCTTTCCCTGGATGATAGAGAATCTCACACTCGTAGTCCTTGATTAGTTCTAACCATCTCCTCTGGCGCATGTTGAGCTCTTTCTGCGTAAATATGTACTTGAGGCTCTTATGGTCTGTGAAAATCTCGCACTTCTCTCCATATAAGTAGTGCCTCCAAATTTTTAAAGCAAATACTATTGCTGCGAGCTCAAGGTCATGAGTAGGATATCTAACCTCGTATTCCTTCAATTGTCTCGACGCATACGTAATAACTTTACCGTGCTGCATAAGCACACATCCTAATCCTTTGTGCGACGCGTCACTATATATCACAAAATCTCCTTTTCCATCCGGCAATGCCAATACCGGAGCCGTTATCAACCTTTTCTTTAATTCCTGAAAACTGTTCTCGCATTTCTCCGTCCATTCAAACTTCTCTGTCTTACGAGTAAGTCGTGTCAAAGGGGCTGCGATCTTCGCAAAGTCCTGTACAAATCTACGATAGTAGCCGGCTAATCCTATGAAACTCCTCACCTCTGTGGGTGTGGTTGGCCTTTCCCAATTTGAGACCGCCTCTATCTTGGAGGGGTCGACCAATACTCCTTCTTTATTGATCACATGTCCTAAAAACTGTACTTCATTCCGCCAGAATTCACACTTCGAGAATTTGGCATATAACTGCTCCTCTCTGAGTATCCCTAGAGCTATCCTCAAATGCTCTGCATGTTCTGCCTCAGTCCTTGAGTAGATCAAAATATCATCGATAAAAACTATCACACACTTGTCCAAGTACTTCTTAAATACTCTATTCATTAAATCCATGAAAGCCGTTGGGGCGTTGGTTAGTCCAAAGGACATTACCAAGAACTCATAATGCCCATACCTGGTACGGAACGCTGTCTTGGAAATATCTTCAGGTTTAATCTTTAGTTGGTGATATCCAGTTCTCAGGTCGATCTTGGAAAAATAAACAGCATCCTTTAGCTGGTCGAACAGATCGTCTATTATAGGTAATGGGTACCTGTTCTTTATGGTTAGCTTGTTCAACTCTCGATAGTCTATGCACAACCTCATGCTCCCATCTTTCTTTTTAACAAATAAAACTGGTGCTCCCCACAGAGACACACTGGGTCTTATCATACCCTTATCCAAGAGTTCCTGCAATTGGATGGCTAATTCCTTCATTTCTAACGGGGCTAACCGGTAAGGTGCTTTTGAAACTGGCGCCGTCCCTGGGGCCAACTCAATAGCAAATTCAATCACTCTATCGGGTGGTAATCCCGGAAGGTCTTGGGGGAATACATCTTCAAATTCATTGACTACTGGAATATCTTGTAAGTTGGGCACCTCCTTCTGTGTGTCCACCACATAGGCTAGGTAGGCCTCACTTCCTTTTCGTAGCATCCTTTTGGCCTGAGCCATGGTCAAAAATTTCTGCGTCTGCCTCTTTCCTCTAAATATAACCTCTTTCTTCCCGGGGATATTTAACTTAACTTTCTTCCCTTTACAGTCTATCTGAGCATCGTTGCTAGATAGCCAGTCCATTCCCAAAATTACATCAAACTCCCCTAATTTAAAAGGAATCAGATCAACATTGAAAGATTGCTCCCCTATGCCTATCTCACAGGCGGGGTGAATCTGGTTAACAGGAATAATTTCATGATTGGCTATTTCTACTTGTAAGGGTTCTATCAAGGGTTCAGCCTTAAGTCTTAACTTACGTGCAAGGTCCTTTGATATAAAAGATTTAGTTGCTCCCGAATCAAATAAAACATTTGCACTGACTGAATTTAGAGAAAGGGTACCTGCTATCACATCTGAATCTTTCATAGCATCCTGGACTGTCATGTTGAAAGTCCTCGCAGTAGGTGGCTTATTAGAAGCAGCCCTGCTTGCTCCCGAAGCTGCTGGTTTGTTCATTGGGCATTCCTTCTTCCAATGACCCGAGCGTCCACACTGATGACAATTGGTGGTTGGAACGACGGCAGGGGTTAATGATGGGCACTTATTTGAATAGTGGCCCTCCCGACCGCACTTAAAACAGGTTACTGGCCTTCCTTTACACTCCCCAGTGTGATTCCTTCCACATATGTTACAGGCTGGCAATGGGGGTCGAGATTGGTTGGGATAGGACATTCTTGACTTCTGGCCGCCCTGGCTCACACTCACACTCATTGGCCGCTTAAACCCAGTGTTCCTTCCTGGTAGGGACACTGCTCCTCGATTAAATCTAGTTGGGAAGCTCCTTCCTGCGGAACCTCCACCCATGCTCATACTTTTCCTCTTTATTCCTTTCTCCTCTCTTTCCTTCTGCATCTGTTCACTTCCAACTTCTACAATCGTTGCCTTTTGCACCAGAGTGGCATAGTCCGTAAGCTCAAGGATTGCCACCCTATTCTGAATCCATGGTTTCAGTCCCTGCTGAAACCTCCTAGCTTTCTTTTCCTCAGTGCTTACAAACTCCGGCACAAACCTTGATAACTCAGTAAATTTCGCTTCGTACTCTGCTACAGACAAGTTATTCTGCTTTAGCTCCAAGAACTTGAGCTCCATCTGGTTTTCCATAAACCTCGGGAAATACTTTCCCAGAAACAACTGACTAAATCTCTCCCAGGTTATTATAGCATCTGTCTCCATGTTTTTCTTGGCCTCCCACCAGTAGTTAGCTTCTCCTTTCAGAAGGTAGGTAGCAAATACAGTTTTCTGTGCCTCATCGATACTCAAAATCTCAAAAGATTTCTCCATTTCCTTTAACCATGCCCTTGCCTCAACTGGGTCGGCTGATCCGTGGAACTCAGGGGGCTTAAGGGACTTAAAAGCCCTGAAAGAGTTTGCCACTGCATTGTTACTTCCTTGAGGGGGTGGGTTGGGTTGACGTTCTAAATTCTGCCTTAGGAGTTGCATAAACTGACCCATGGGATCCATGCCTGGGTTTGGTACTGGTTGCTCAACCTCGGTTTCTCCTTCTTCAGCCTCTACCTCAAATCCCTCAACATCATATGTTTCCTCTTCTTCTTCATACAGGGAGTCATCCTGTTCCACATAATCCTCATCTTCCTCTTCACTGTGTTCTTGGTTTCTATTGTCCTGATTATGGCTTCCCTGGTCCTCAGACCCAGGGTTCGCCCTAGTTCCAATCTTTCTTGGCGGCATGATTCTGATAATAATAAAAACAATTATTGGGAAAATTCAACGTTAGGTCACAATCATATACAACATTGTGCCTTGCACAGCTCTTATAATGGGGAGAACGTATAACGCAGTTCTATTATTTTAAGAAAGTTCTAATACGAAGTGCAGTAATAATAATAATAAAACAGTGATCCCGTCACTATGGAACTGAACTGAAAGGAAACAAATATATACATAATGCGAGAATACATAGTTTGATCTGGTCAAAAGTATAACAGTGCTACAGTCATCTGTCCCAAAAGTGATACACAAGAGTCTATCTGTCTAGTCAGAAAAAGGGATGCTATATACAAGTCAACTATCCCGGAAAATTGGCTCTTACTAAGGCCTCGGCTAACTAGACAACTAGACTATTCCATCATCAATCCTGAATCACACACCGGAACGGGTCAGCTCCCAAACCCTTTCCATCGCACGACGGAAGATATAGTCGGCCTGCCGCCTGGAGATCCTACCATGCCTGTCCCCCTGGAGAGATCTGAGTCTCGCTCGGGACGTGAGCTCTATCCCCGTAAGCTCCCTCCTCAAGGATCGGGGTATAGAAGCCCTGGTCTCATAAGCTCGGGTACGCCTACCCGCCCTCTCTGCATCCAACTCCCTCCTGGCCTCATCCAGTCGGGCCTCGGCAACAGCCACTCGGGTCCTCAAAACATCCTGAACATATCCATGAGCTAACGAAGACTGCCTCTGGGCAGGGTCAAGAGGTGGTGAATCCGGAGCCGCTGAGGGTGCCTCCTCGGTCTGCCTAGGCTCGGAAGTATGGGTCTCTGAGCTGTCATCATCAGGAATCCAAGATAGTGGTGGAGGGGTAGGGGCTCTGACCACCGGAAGTGTGGGTAAAGGGATACCATCATACACTACCATAGATCCAACACGCTCCTCAGCTACTGGGACCTCATCCGGGTCCTCCTCATCTGGAATAACAATAACCTCTGTCTCTGACTCCTCTGAGGGGTCCTCCTCATCCTCCTCCATCTCAGGCTCCTCCTAATCCTCAACATCTAACAATGCCTCATCATGCTCACGCTCGTACATCTCAGGGTCCTCCATCTCAGGCGCCTACACATTAAACGAGCTAAGTTACTATCATGATACTTATAAGGGTTCCCGTAAGGGTTTTAACTGTCAGCACTACTTTAAGTAGTCCGACCATGAACTTGGCAAGAGTTCTTATTATCTTTGTGAGTTTGTTATTATATCGTCGCATCATCTCTGAGGTTTATAACGCTTAGCTCTGATACCATTTCTGTAACACCCCCAGATCCGGGGTCGGGGATCCAGGTTGTCACGGTCTTTCTTTCCACAATATCACTTCACTCAATTAATAATAAATAACCTCATACTGTGACCCCACACTAACACACACCACAACCCGTTATAGTCTCAGAGATGAAATTGAAATAAGTACAAGTCTTTGAATCCACAATTTAAAATTATTACAACCCAAAATGATTACTTGATAAATTTATAGTTAATTGCCATTATCTGCCGCAAGTTATAATTATACATAATTTGATTCTCAAAAGTAGATGGTCTGAACTACAATGGATCTACCTCTGCAGCTATAGCAGCTACAACATCATCGGGAAGACGCGGGGCGCTTCCCACGCGCTTGCGCTGGGTCTGCTGGAGTCTGGCCATCTCTCCTAACTGTTGTTGTGTGATGAAGAAATAAAGCAAGAGTGAGCCTTACAGCTCGCAAGATAATATGTATAGTGATAACAATAATATAAGTATCTAAATGGATACTTAATAGCATCTCTATCATATGCAAGATAATTACTTACTAGATATAAGTAAAAACAAGGAATGAAGTTACCAATACTTCACCACACTTATATCATATATAAAGCTACTTGAACTGCCACCGTTCAAAGTATTATAGGTTTTAAGAAAAACATCCCATAGATGAGACCACAAGTTAAGACTTGAATAGATTCAATCTTTGAAAGATTATTGAATGAAAAAGTTATGAGATACTTTATTTAGTCCCGATATATATATAACCACATATATATACCCCTTTCAACATTTCCTGAAACCTCTGTTATGTAAAGTATGAACAGAGTTTGAAACATCCAATGAATTTTGGAAAGGAAAAGAATTTTGGCATAAACCCGATATCTTGCTGATCAGGCAAAGATACCAATAAGTAACCTTTTCTACTGTAGATGGATGAATTCCTCACCGGTCATCACCCTGGCCGCATTAGGACCTCGCGCTAGACCGTACCCCGGCCCCTCACGCGTTGATGGACTGCCACCCAGCCACTTACACAATAATAGACCGTACCCCGGCCTGTCGCTTATGCCGACTCAATTAGATGGGCTTACTTCCCGAACGTTGGGCAAGTAATCAATTCATTTACCAAAACTGCAACCTCGTTGCGAATATAAAATACACCACAGAGCCGGATTCCCCAGGTTTTGAGCGAGTATTTAAATCCCCTTAAAAAGGAAGATCTTAAATATAAAAATGAGTTTTGGGATCCGCTCTGACTTTAAAAATCATTTGGAAGACTCGAAAACACTTTAAAGAGTGTTTGGAGTAAAGCTGATTTAATGAAGTAAATCAGTCCCCAGAATATTAGAAAATATCTGAATATTATTAATTAAATAATATTCCCATAAAGAATAATCTTTATAAAAATAATTGAAGTAGAAGTATTAAAATTTATACTTGAAACGAGTATTAAATAACCAAAGATATACTTATATGAAAGTATTATCTTTATTTGAATAATCGAAAATAAGTTTGATTATTTACACCTTATTCTTTAATAAAATAAAGAATATATCTCAGCAAATAATCGGAGTCATAGATCCTCAAATGAATATTCAAATAATATTCAATAAATAAAATAAGCTGAGTCATAATACCTCGAATGAATATTATAAATAATATTCATTAAATAAAATAAAGGAGTCATACATCCTCAAATGAATATTCAAATAATATTCAATAAATAATATAAAAGAGTCATAAGCCCTCGAATAATATTCGAAATAATATTTAATAATAAAATAAAGTTTCAAGTTATCGAATAAACCTTATTCGATTAATAGTTTGGAAAACTATAACCATACATATATATAAATATATATATATATATAAATATCCATATCCATATATATAAAATCTACTCGGGATCCTCGACTCCCGGTTTTTGAAAATATTTTCACCTTTGGGTCCCTATACTAAGGGTATATGCAAGATACCGCTATCCTCTAGCATAGGTATTATCAACTGAACCAACAGATATATATTTCAAGAATATGAAACAGGCATGCATATATACCATATCACATGCTACAATATATCGCAAGAATTTGCTAAATAACCAACATGCATCTATCGCAAGATAATGCATATACAAGTGTATACATCACAACAACAGTATAACGGATAGAATACTTGCCTGAGCGACTTGGGGGTGAGAAAGGCTCGGGACGAGTCTGATAACCTATAAACAACAAGTAAGTTGGAATTAAACCAAAATCACTTGTAAATCTATACTATAACTAACATAGACTCTAACGCTTGTTTTGCGCTCACTGATTTGCTTAAGTCACTCGGGTACCCTCGGCTCCACCATTTTTAATAATTTAACCTTTACGAGTTTTAAAGCGATTCCTTCGCGAATGACTTATCAACTGCCTAACACACTTACCATAAATGTTTCATACATTAATTAACCCTTTTTGGTCTTTAACCTACATTCCAAAGTAAGGTGAGGGAAAAAGTTTCGTTCGCGAAATGCCGTTACTTGAAACGGTCGTTTCTCCTAAACCGTAAATCGGAATCGAACGAACTACATATCAAAACGAAGATCGTAACATGAGCTATCTAAACATGGAAGTGGTCACAATCTAGCAGGGGGTCCTCGGGTCCTAATGCTATGCACAAAAACAGTCCAAAGAAAATCGGACGTTACGACGGCTATGTTTACGTGATTTCCAAATTTTAACCCATTCACAAACAACCCAAATCAACCTCAAATCCAACATACAACCATCCTCCATCCTTATCACATCATAACCACCCCAACCAATTCAATTTAATCTTTCATACTTATGCTTAAACTTAACTTTAATCATTCTTAAGTTCTTTTAAATCAAAACCACAATAATTACCATTCCATTCACTACCATACCAAATCTCAAACTCTAAATCATAACAACAAGATACAATATCAACCCACTACTCAAAATCACCTTATAATATATATGAACCTAGGGTTTGGAAATGGTATACCTTCCTTGAAGTGGTGGGTGGAGCTAGGAAGCCTTAAGAAGCTTTGAGAAGCCTTAGGAAAGCTTGTATCTTCAAGAAAACAAGAAAAAGTTCAAGTTAAAAACTTGAAAACACTATTCATTGTCTTCTTCTTTGATTAAATGAAGAAGTTAGAGAAAGAATTAATGGCTTAAACTCATGATATAGCCATAACTAAGCATAAAGATGATTAGGGAATTTTCTTACCAATTTAGGATGCTTGGATCTTGATTTTTGAAAAATCTAGCCTTTAAAAATGTAAAAAGCCGAGAGCTAAGATGAAGAACAAATGCCTTGGTTGTTTTTGATTTTTGATGAAATGATTTTGCTAGCTTGGTTGGCTTGATTTGTATTTGATTTAGCAAATTACTACCTTGCCCTTGAATTTGTGTGGTCCTTATTCAACCACACCTCCTTCCTTCCCATGTCATGCTTACCTCATCCTCATGATGTCATCCTTCCTTCCTTGTCTTCTTTCTATTGGTTGGATGACATCATTCCCATTAATCCCTTTGATTAACTTCCTAATCGTTTGCCTAATGACCGCTGATCTGTTATACGGTTCGCTTAACTTTCGTTCTCGTTTATCGTTTGAAGGATCATACCCGGGATCTTATTACTTAGGTTCCCTTAACCTTTCTCAATACATTATATTCCTTTTTATGATCCTCTATCATAATCCTTTAATTTAAATCCTTTTTATCCTGTTATCTTATACTCAATTCTCTCCGTATCTTGTGGATTTCCGGAAAAAACCAAAGTGTTCGGAATTGGATTCTGACGATATTTACATACACTTATATACTTCATAGAGTACTAATAATATCCCAGAATATCCATAACAGAACCCCTACATAGTGTGGCGTGAAAAGTTTTCTCATTCAGCTAAAACACTATTCACAAGGGTTACAAAAAGTTGAAAAATTTTGGGGTTATTACAGTCTTGGCAGTTTTTTATGACCTGAAATGAAAAGATAAAAGTTAACAAACATTTGTACAGACTTATACAAAGTAGTAATACTTTCTTAATATATGTCATGTTTTGCACGACTACTTGCAGATAATAGGGGAAAGTTTCGTTGTCCCTGAACTTAGAGAAGGTTTTGACATGGATTAAGATAAATCCTTTAGTCAAATATTCCTAAGATGTCTTTCATCAATGCTTAAACAAGTATAGTCAGTGGAGTACATTTTGTACATACATATGGTTAAATTGTTTAAAGGCAGCAATCTTACTTCGTATAACATATATTAAAACAGTCAAGTGTCAAGTGTATTGCTTAAATTGCAAAATCTTCATTAGCAAGAAAACAAACTGAAAAACCAAGTGAAATTCGACATTCACTTGGTACAAATAGATGAAGTATGCATGTAAATAAGCATTAATGAATCTTGACATCCTAAACTATTAATTAGAACATATATTATGCAAACAGATTGATCACATTTGATATGAAAACAAAAGAATGAGAAATTAAAAAGCATAGGAACCTTCATCTGGGTACGACGATTTTGAAACCAGAACTTGACTTGTCTGGGATGAAGACCTAATTGTCTGAGGTCATTTTGAAACAATGGTGGCCTGGGTTTTCTCAACCACTCGATATTTCTCTTTGCACGTCTTCACTGCCTTTTCTATCAAAGTTATATCAGCAACATCATGATTTTTACTCAATACCACTCAAAGTCATATCACCATCCTTGGGACCAAACTCTTGGATGATCTTGTATAAAGATATAACTTCACTGACAAGTGCATGCCACACATCTCGCCTCATTCCACCTCCCAAGTCAACAAATTCAAGAACCCATGTCCTCTACCTAATAAAGTGCAGAACAAAATATGAATTAGACATCAAAAACTAAAACAATAATAATTTGAAAATTAGTAACCAAAACTGAGATCTTATGACTCAGTAATTAATTTAGAAGAAGCTTACTCACTCCGAACCAGAAGTGACAGATATAGCAGAATCAAAAAAACAAAAAGCTCAACCGTACTAGGTATGTTAATTCTTAATCAGCATGCTGATACAAAAGTCATTTGTTCTTATATTCTAAGTCTTTTCCCGGTGGTTTCATTTGGAAGAGTATATTTAATTTTGTATACCCTAACTTATTACAATTTGCATCAAGGTAAAACTACTTTTGAATATTTTTACAATGCATCATGTAGCTTTACAAATCAGGTCCTATTGTGACTGATAGATTTTCTGTCCAATTATCACCAATTACATGTAAAGTTTCATTTCAAGGAATTCTATTTGTCGAACAAATAGCTACAGCCTATATGGAAGAGTATGCTAAAAAAACGCACCAGTCATCTCTTTCACAACCTTGCAGCACCTGAATTTTCTTCCTAGTTCTCTCTTGCAGAAGAGACCTCAGAACCTAAAAAGCTCAAACATATTCACTTCTGATTTACTTCAGTTTATATTATAGGCTTACAGAACTTGCATCTTATAAGGATTATTATCCAACTATGAAATTGATAATTTCTTTAAGTTAACAATACATCTGAACCGACACCATAATGCACATAAAATAAAGTTTTTTTCTTGTATTAATATGAAGTCATGGCCATATAGAGTTGTGCTTCTAATGCGCTATATTCTACTTTGAATGATGATACAAATAATAAAACCAGATATGTATACGTATAGTCAAATTTTATTAAGTTTCTGTTTGAAGATATCAAAGACAAACAACAGTGCTCTTATTATAGAAAGTTTAAGGAATCTGTTGTTATGTTAATATAATAAAATCATATTGATGTAACCTAACAAAGTATATCATCTGAAGGTACCTTGATCTGGTTTAGCGCTGAAAGCTTTAGGCCAGTCTTATCCAATATTTTCACGCATGTGTTGATATGTCGGCCGTACTTCCTTGTAGCAGAAGGCTGAAGTAAAACAAGTTCAATTACAAGGATATAGATGTGTGTGTGTGTGCAATATAAATAGTCAGAATTAACAAAAAAAATCAGAACGATACTTAACAATAATACACGATCTCGATACTCATTCATTTGGATGTGCGATTGGACGTAGTAGTGAATCTATAATTAACAACATAATATATTAATGCAATAAGTAATTATTTCCACTACAGCTACAAGAAGATAAAAGTGATATTACCACCACCTATGCCTTTTCACCTTTCTTATCAAAAGCAGAAATAACATGAGCTATTATACTAAACAGAATCAAGAATCGGTTCAAATATACAAAACAAAAATAAGTAGACATAACCTTCTACCAAATTAAGAAGAGAATAAGCTATGCATTTCTATATGTGCAAATATATGTCAATGTATTTAATGGATATGTGTGACAAAGAGAAGAAGCTATGCATTTCTTTATGTACAAATATATGTTCATGTATTGAATGGATATGTGCAACAAAGTATAAGATACAAATGACTACATAATCATCACAAGTGTTCAAGAGAATATGACATGATTAGTCCTATGGAGTGATTCCAAATGATACAGATATCTAATAGCAACATGAGAAATAGAAACAGGAAAAGTTCTGCTTACAGATGTTTTGTCATAGGTGCTGAGCCCAACACCGATGGCAACAACAGGAAGACCCTGAATATTATACTAGAATCAGAGAACCGGGCTTGTAAGTTTTGAACTAGAATATTACAGTAATCTCAAGGGGCCAGGCGTGTATTTGAAATTAAGGTATAATAAAAGGAAAGAAATATCCAATAAGTAGAAGGAGTACCTCTTTTGTATAACCTGACATTCCTACAAGTTGTGAATCACGCACAGCTCTATATAAAGATCTGCAGGAACTATTAGTTTCTGTATATGAAAAACAATGTAAGTTACCAAGCAGGTTATCCAATATCAGCCATTCGAACAAACTTATCTTATAAATTTTGTTACAAATAATTATATTCCAGGAATTTTTACGGAAACTTTACAGAAGAGACTAAATTTGCATAGGGCAATTAACATCTAGAGTACATACAAATTAAACCAGAAAATAAAATATGTTAGCTTCGGTTATAAATCATTTGCGTCTGGTAGTTTTCAGGCTTCTTAACATATTGTCTTGCTGATAATACAAATCTGAACACTGGCTTCCGAAACTGAAGGAGTGTTAGGGGTATCAGAGCTGGCCTTCTTGTACCTCTCTAAGAAACTCAGTAGTAAACTCATACAAATATACTCAATAAGGCATTATTTGGGAGGCTAGGAAGCATATTGAGGTAGTATATTCCTATTAAGGACCTCCTTCTGTCGGAATCACAAGCGAGGTGTATCTGTAGATAAATTAACAGCCTGGAAATCATAATAAGAAATGAATTCATAACAATGCTCATGAATATTCAAAATAATTAAAATATTGAAAAATTACTCAATATAGAACACTACTGAAAACGATTAAAAATATGAAAAATTGCACAACTTATATTAACATGCTCAATGTATTATGCACAATAAGAACAATCACTCAACTAATTAAAAATTAAAAAATTAGGTTTTCAAATTGAAACCCCCAATTCTAAATTAGGGTTTAAAACTTACTTAATTCAAGCTTTAACCTCCAACTCAGACTTGAACCCCGACTTAAACTTGAACTCCAACTTAAACTTCAACTTATCTTTAAACAGACAACACTGCGAGATATGATAGCAGAGAGAGAGATATATAAGAGCCCACAGAGAGAGAGAGAGAAGATAACACAATGGAGAGACAACATTCCACACAGAGAGATAGCATATTGAGAGAGTGGTGGGTGTTCTTGGATGAGAGCACAAAAGAGTGAGAGACGAGAGAGGGGACTTTTTGTTTTAATGTTACGATCTGTGTTTTATGTTTTATGATTTTGATTTTTAATTTTTTTTAACTAAAAAGAGGGGAACATTTGGTTGAAAAGAGGGGGAATTTTTCTAAGGCAAAAAATAAGGGGGAAATCTTTAAGAGGGAATGAATTATTTGGTTGAGGGGGGGGGGGGGAAATGGGGAAGGTGCACTGATTAAATTTTTTAAAACAGACTTTTAACATTGGTTCAGCTAAAACACCGATTTTTATAAACACAAAAGACATCGCTTGCTCAAAACTGATGTCTAAAACACCTTTTACATCGGTGTAATAAGCAACCGATGTCTTTGAAGCGATGTCTATTCTAATTTTTCTAGTAGTGAGTATTAAGAATGGTTTAAGCCTGTTGAAGAATCAGGTAGTAGATGAACAATGGTTTAATGATTATCTTAGGTCACACAACATGGTAGAAGGGGGTTGAATACAGTGTAGAATACAATCAAATCGATTTCGAACACAAGTAATAGTAAACATATATATTCGATATAATAAACTCTGTTACAATGGAAATGTTCTCTCTCAGTGATGAACAGATATCACGAGAGATGCTAGGTTACAACGTATGATCTTCTCGGTAATGATAACACATATAGTGTAAACCTATGTTTGTGTTTATATAGTACACAGTTACAAAATAACTTCTAATTGATATGGAATATAATTCTGTCTCCTAAAATATATCAATCAGATATCTTATAAAAGTCTTCTTATCTTCTAACTTTTTCCATGCATATCTTCTTTTGTATTAGTCTTGAACTTCTTTCCCGTAAATCAACTTCCTTCCTTAACTGTTAGTCCTCCCGTACTTAAGTTCTGATATCCATCTTCTAATATTTATCTTCTGATAATCTAAGTTCTAATATCCTTAAGTTCTGACTTCCAGTAAGTACTGATTCCAGTAAATACTGATATTTCCTTTTTGTTAAGATCTGAAAACTAAACATGAAACATATTAGACATGATATCTCAAATATATCTAATAGATTATACAAGGTTTGGTTCTCCGATGTTACAAGGTATTGTAGAAAGTATGACTGATTGTATGTTAAACAAATCTTTTTCAGTAATTGGTGTGTGGTGTGAATGTATTTGTGGAGTAGTACCGTATTTATGTGGTTTAATATCCGGGAATTTAACAATCAATGGTTCATAAGGAATAAGGCTTACAGTTCAAATATCAAAATAATCTGGTCAGGGTTTAGGGCTAAGCAATTCAACTATCACATGCTAACATATGGTATATCTCAAGTATATTCAAAGCACTTGTAATATAAATAGGAACTGATCAGCGTACTTGCAATATATCTCAAGAAAGTTAGGAAATACTTGCCTTATCTCAACTGATTTTCAACTCCGCTTGCACTCGTCTATTAGTTCTATTCACTGACCACTTGCTTTCCTTTCTTAAGCCTCACTTCCTCTGCTAGAAATCACAAGTATCTATCAATACTCAAGCTCATATCATTCTAATCATTACACAGTCGTCACAAGCTTTTATCTACCCTTCGTTTCACCCAAATCCGACTTACGGATTGAAAATTATGATTAAAACAGTCAAACAATGATCAAATAGGCATATAATACATCAATCAGGTAGCACATAACACATAACACATAAGGTATTTGATAAATATAATTTTCAAAGAAGGGTCAAGATTAAAATAATTTTTCTGAAATTTAATACCAATTTTTAAACATTTTTCGGAATTAAAATGGGTAAAAGAATCATTTTATAATTAAATAACAAGCTTCAAATACCTAAAACTGGCTTTAAAATTATTTATAAATAATTATCGAGCATTAAACATAATTTAGAAAAATATTTTAAAGCTCAAAAGTATTTTCTAGAATTTTTAGATAAAAAAGAATAAATAAATCTAATTAAATAATTAAATAAAATTAATTAATAATTAATTAAATTAATTAATCAATTAATATTTAAATTAATGGACCAATTAAATAATTATTTATTAATTAAAATTAATTAACTAATTATTTCAGATTTTTATGGAAGGTGTAAACTGCAACTTTCCAATACTCAGGTGATTTTTGCATCTTTTTAAAAACCTGGGAGCGAAATGGTAATTTTACCATCTCCCACCATTCCCACAGGCTGGTTGCCATTAACGATGACCTAGCTTTCCGGCCACCTTACAAATCCGCCCAGAACAGCTCCAAATTCATAGTAATTGTTCTCTAGCTTCCCAAAAACACATCCATGGCAACAAAACATACAAACGATCCCTGGATAAGCCGAAAAACCGGCTCGAAGTTTTCCGCCGCCGCCACTGTCGTTTTTCTAGAGAGCTCGAACTTGGAAACATCTGGCCTTCAAACCAACATCAATCGATTCCTTTTTACACGTTCTATCTATTGGTATCAACCAATTCTACTAATAACCCCCAGGTAAGAAAGCCCTAATTTTAAATTAAGAACATCTATTGATTATAAACCTTAATTTCTTTAATTAAAAAATAAAAAACAACTTTGAACATGTTATTGAACTCCAAATAAAGCATATGATATACCAAAATGTTCAAAATTCAATTCTACAACATGCAATCATTAAATCACATAAATAACATCAAATCAAACATTCCTATTTTAATCCAAATTAAATTCGAAATTAAATAAAAATATAGAAAAATACCTCTTGAATCTGCAGGTGTATGGTTGATAAAACTTGATTCTACTCTCCAAGAGCTTCATTTTGGTTGCTCGTACACCAATATCGAAGTTCGATAACGCCTTCGAATCTTGGTTTGATTATGAAGAACGCGATGAATATTACTATTTTCTCTGGATAATTATATAAGTTTACTGCTTATCTGTGTTTATCTATAGAAAATAAAGTACTGTAACGGCTATTTATATTTACGGAATATTTGTACCCCATTGGATCATATCAGATATAAAAATGGAATACTTAATAAGGATCAGTGGTGTCATGAAATGAAGGTGGATTCACACTCTGAAAGGTTTGAAAGTCACAATTTGTTGAGGTGGCTCTGGTGGATCTGGTTGATGTTGGTGTTGATCATGATTCTATTGGTTTCGAAATTGTTGTTGTTGGAATTGTTGTTGAAGAGTTTGTTATTTTTGAGCAATTGTATTAGTTTGTTGTTGCAGGGTTTCCAATATTTGACGAAAATTGGGGTCGATTGCAGAAGCAATACTGGTTTGCTTCGTCTTTTTAGGAGGCATATTTCTGAAAAGAAAGTTGGTAACAAGCAGGTATAATTATGACAGATATTTCAAAGCTAGGTTATCACAGGGTTAACTTGATCACATAATTTTAGATTTTAACAAAGTTATACATGATTATAAGCAGGAAAGCAGAAAAAGATGGGTAAAATTGGGACAACGAAAATGCATAAATAAGTTTGAAACAATTGTGATAATCACAAGCATGATTCTGAAATAACAGGTTTAACAAAATAGTTAGGAGTATGGTAATCATTTCAAAGCCAAGGTGTTATGAAATTAAGGGGGTCACATGCATTCAGATTCCAGTTATTAGCAATAAAGGTGATATACAATTCTAGAAATGAAATCGAAACTGAAATGAAATGATAATGAAACGAAATGAAATGATAGTGAAACGAAACGATAGTGCATAAATCATTAAAACAAGGTTATCTTACAACACAACCAAAATAAGGTTCAAATTTTTTAAAGGTCAACAACATCATAGTTCGGAAAGGAAATAAGGAAACCACATAGTTTGAGAAATACAATCAATATAAAGGATAGCCAACTGGAAAGGGAATAGGAAGTCTGGCTCCTAATTCAGCCTATCGGTCATCTTCCTAGGTCTCCTCGTTGTCATCTCGAGCTATCGGGATCTCTTCCCACTGTTCTCCTTGAAGTACCTTCACAATGCCCTAAAGTTCATCTGCTACCATCTGGATGGTGTATTGGCTGTTGCGGTCACGGTGTGCTGGCATCTCCCCGAGCTTAGTGTTAATGAGCTGTGTCAAGGACTCGAGTCTCGCGATCAACTGTGCCTTAGGTTCCTCCTTAAGTTGAGTATCATCCTGAAATACTACATCCAGACGCTCCATAAGTCGGTCTTACTTCCCCTGGAGCCTATCAAACTGGAGTCTTAAGTCAGCGTACACGGAAAATGCAATAGTGCCAGATGTCACCGAGGACGAATAAGAATGCATCCTTTGCTAAGAAACAATATATACGAAGGAAGATATTAGCGAATTACTCGAATAATATCTACCTACACTCTCGTATTTCCTTTGTATATATATCTATATATATCTATATATACCTATATATATCTATATATCTATATATCTATATATCTATATATCTATATATCTATATATATATATATATATATCTATATCTATATATATATATATCCTGCAACCTATGTGGACTGTTCAGGGACTCTAAACCTTAGCTCTGATACCAACTATCACAACCCCAAAATAAACTAACAGAATACAACAAACAAATATAAAGTTATTACAAACGGCTGTTAACAACAAAATCCAAGATCGCAAAGGTTCAGGTTTGAAAAGTCCAACACTAAAACTATTACAACTTTCATATAAAGCTACCGGTCCTCACAAAAATGCCGACTATACTACCAGAGCTCTCACATAAGCCTCAACATCTCCACCGGTAGACTTAGGAGTGGTCTGCTCGAATCTAACCATACTTGCTAGCTGAAATGTAATGAATGAAAAGCAAGAAGTGAGCTAAACGCTCAGCAAGGTACATCATAAGACAGGAATTAACATCATGACAATCTATAAATTGGAAATTGAGGTGTATGGCATCACTATTCAAGTCAAAACATTTGTAACCAAATCATTGCTCAAAATCATTTTATGGTGCTACGGATTACAGTTGATGATCAGCCGCGAAGTAATCCCGAACCTCGTTGGGTTCTAAAAAATTTTATTGGGATCTCTAGGCATCTTTTAAGCCTAATATAATAAGTGTGAAAGGGACTTGCGTCTTAGTCCAATCCACCAATCTCAAGAAAACATTATTTTACTTAAAAAACAATATCTTTTATAAAACTGATGCCAGGGAGAATTTTACAAGGATTTAAACAAAGGAGCTCAAGTTATCAATCAAGGATTTGAGTTATAAAACTCTTATCAGAATGATATTACTTCTCACTAGCAGGGTTTTCAAAGATGGGCATGAATGGTTTGACAACCCGGGAAGAAAGTATTGAAAAAGAATCATAACATTGACCAACAAGATAGAGATCTCAAATTTTTAGGGTTATATATGGAATATATCTAGTGACAAAGTTTGGGTATGATTATAAGGATATATGTAAAGAGTTGAATTATTGGTATCTTGGAGGTGTGAGATTATAAAGGGATAGCGGTTAATCAAGAGAGATTTCACAATCAAGGCAATTGAAGCATTTAGTTTTTAAGGGTATCTCGAAATAGCCAAGACATTTTGTTTAAGTCAATGGTAGGTACTAGATCAAATTGAAACGAAATAGCGATAGGGGTGTGATTTTTATAAAAGCATAAATAGACTTAAAGCAATTCGAATAATTGAAAGCATGGCATAACATTTGCAATATCTCAATCTAAAATCAGAGTATTTGTAACATTATATCATGGTGACAAAATATCAATGATCATTATATGAGCATGCTATCATAATTCAAAGGAGTGGTTCAGAATACTTGCAATACATCTTAAAATTTCAGAATAACTTGCAACATATCTCGAGAGGGTTTAAAGATACTTACCTTAAGAAGGCTGGAGTAACTCTCGTCTTGATCGTGAAAGCAACCGGGAGAACTACTCGACTTTGACGGAAAGCTTACTATCTTCTCCTGAACCTACATAATAATATTAGACCTCATCAAGATATATTCTCACAAAATCTCCATCCTAGCTACAGGAAATTCGAATCATAGTGGCACTTAGGCCTAATTACACGTTCGACTCTTAGTTATCACATAATAGCATCATATCCCAAGTAGTCATTTAGGAGCACATAACATATTTAGTCACGTAATATATTATTTAAAATATAGTGCACTATTAAGTATTGAATGATCTCACTCCACCACCACAAATGACTCGAAGTGCTAACTAGCCTAGTGCAACCCGACTATCTCTCCAAATTCGAAGTGCCCCATCCAACCATCCTCATTTAACTCAATGGTCAACTCAGGCCTTACCTCTAAAGAATCAGAAACTAAGTGCAAAGTCTAAGTGTTCCTAAGTGCAACGCCTAGGTGACATAGAATGGTTTCTAGTGTCATTGAACCCTCTTCCACTCAAAGTTTTCTACTAAAATTACTACACTAGAATATCAGAATCTTAAATTAACTTGTGCACTTGGAATGACACCAAGGCCTACCCTAGGCCTTCCTGGGCCTACTCCCAAAGTTGACTCTCCCCTGTTCTAGTGACACCCGAACTACCCTGTTTTGCTCTCACTTTATACCCTTGGTTTTAGCTCTAAAATCCTAAATTACGGCTTGTAAACCTCCCAGATACTTCCTAGTATCAGTTCTAATCGAGGCCTAATGAGGGCCTACCCATAACATCACTTTCTAAGCTCTAACTTGCTCCTAACTCAAATTGTCCCTGTTCTGGCAGAATTCAAGTTTTGACTTGTGCACCTGACTAAATGGATTGATTTATCTCATTTAAAGCTTCTGGGATTGACTATAGGTCAAGTCCTAACCCCTGGTAGCTTGATCCTGCCAATGCCTAACAAATGCTCATTAATTTCTCACTAAAAAGTCATACCTCAAATCTGGAAAATGCTGAAATCTATTCTAACTTCTTCCACCTTTACTCCCACTTATAAACCATGAACCCAATCTTTAACCAATCATAATTACTATCCTAATACTCTCATTTAACACACTAATGCGTGGTGGATATCATTCATACCTTTATGCACCATGATCGAATTATATAAACAAAATAACAAGACTAACACTTAATCACATTTTCGAGTACTTAAGCACAAAACGAATATATATATCACAACATAAAAATGCAATAACAGCTGAGTATACTCATTAACCCACTGTAAAAACTATATATTGTCATAATAGAGCACTTATCATCACATTTAAATCAATTCAAGGCTTAAAATCTCACAAATCATGGCATGCAACTATTATCTTGACTCATAATCAAAGATATCTTACTAGAACTTAGATTTTATTCCATAAAACAAACATGCAACCTTATCATGATCATATTTATAGAAATATATAACATGAAAAGGTTTATACTAGGGTAATATCTCCAAAAATTATGAGTTAAGCACATAGCAATCAAGATCAAACAAGAATACAAACAACCACTCCATTCGGCTCCTTTTGAGTCAATGGCGAATGGAGGAGGGAGGAATGGCACTTGCATGTGAGTGAAACTACCATGTCTTTCCCTTCACAACCCTTTTCTAATTTAACTCTTAGTTTAGACCTTAAGTTCATAAGAACTAAGGTCTTCCACTTAAGTATTGTACTTACCTCTTACATGCAACACCAAATCATTCAACAAACATTCAAATATCTACACAAATATGTATGGAAGGGGTTTAACAAGATTGAGGGAGTGGAATTACACTAGAATTCTTGGTGTTTGGAAATGAAAAAGAAGGAGGAGTGTGTGTGTGTTCGGCCGAGAGAGAGAGAGGGAGGGAGGAGGGTGAGGGTGGAGTGTTCAAGTGGAGAAGGATCACATGTTTGATCATTTTATTTGTTGTGTAATGGGTAGTGGAGTGGTAAATTACTTCCTTGTCTTTCTCTCTTAACTAGCACAACATGCATGCAAGGCTATAGTGGTCATTTGGTTAGGTCGAAAGGAGTTAGTGGAGTGGATAATGACATGAATGTCCTCACTTTGTATTAAGAGTAAAAATGCATGAAAGGGCAATTAGGTAATCACATAATCTAATTAAATACAAAGAATACATTTTGTAAATAAAACCATAAATCTATAAATTACAAGAGCGACACCATAAAATAGTTTAGAATTTTAGGAATTTAATAAGATCAATTTCAAAATTTATTAATAAAAATAGTTTTAAAAACATTTTTTCTTAGATAATAAAATTCATTTCATAACCTACATAAATAGCAAATAATGCATTTCTTATTTTCTAAAATTCTAAATAATATCACACAATTATTTAACATAATTTTAATCACACAAGCACATATTCCCAAAATTTTTATTTAACTCACTAAATATACACACATATATATCAATCAAATGATAAATAGAATACCGGTTATAATAGTTACTGAAAATCCAGTACATCATTCAAGGACCAAGAACATTGACGTCAAATACCACTTTATTAGAGAGCCTGCTATGAATGGTATTGTGGAACTTCATTTAGTTCCAAGTGAGAAGCAACTTGCAGACATCTTTACTAAGCCACTTGATGAATCTATCTTTACTAGGGTGGTAAGTGAGTTAGGTATGCTTAATTACTCTTTGTCTGTTTTAATGTCTAAGCAAATTGTAATGCGTCCAGATTAAAACTTGATATTTCCTGTCAAAAGATGAAATTTTGACAAAGTCAGAATTTACATCTCGACGGATTTTCATTATCCGTTAAAGATGAATATCCGTTGAATTCTATCATTCTTTGAAGTATCAAATATTACTCTAGGTACTTTATTCTTATCCGTCGAATTGTTGTTAATCTCATGCGTTAATTCTAGGCATTATCCATTGAATTTGCTGACAGCCTGTAAGTATATTTCGATGGATAATCATTAGAATTTTGACAGTTTCTTTTATTTGTAAATGGCTATTTTGGTCTAATTTGATTGATTACTTTATTTTACTTTTTAATTTTAGACAGTTTATTTTTGAGAGAGTTTAAAAGCGAATTTCATTTTCACTTTTACTTTTATCTCTCTCAAGCAATATCTCTAATCTCCCTTCATCTCCAAAGCAAAAACCCTCTTTCTGCAACTTCTATTAATCACTACAATGGCACCTGTAGTCAAAATCATGTCTCAAACTGGGTATGTCTATGAAAAGAACAACTTTGTAGCTTTGGTGAACAAGCTAATTCTTGTATCTGAAGACTATCACAAGATGATGGACTTCATTAAAAGATGCAAACGGAGTTATGCTATGCCTGAGTCTCCAATCATCTACTGTGAGGTTGTTGAGGAGATTTGGACTACGGTTGTGTTCAATTCCAAGGACAAAACTATTACCTTCACTCTCAAAGGTAAGGAACACTGTATTAACTATGATGCCATTGAAAAATGCTTTAAATTGCCTAACAATAACACTCTTGCCCCACACACAGACACTGATGTGAGTAACATGCTTGCTTCTATGGGTTATGCTCATACTGCCACCAAATTAGGTGAACTTAAGAGACTATGCTTTAGGAAGAATGGAGCTTTCTATGTGATTCTTTAATTAAGGTGTTCTCTGGTAAATTTAGCAATTTTGATGTTGTAACTTATTAATGCTTTATATGCTTCTTAGTGGTAAGTATTTTAATTTCAGCACCTCTGTGATGTATAAAATATGGAGTAAATTAGGGGATATAAAGAAGAGGTCTAAAAAAATCTATTTTGCTAGATTCCTTATAATGATAGCTAATTTTGTTTCTTAGAATATCTCAACTGAGAACCCAACAAACAAGCTAGATTGTTGGGTCCATGAGAGAAGGGTTATTGCTGATCTTAACAGGGCCAATCACCATAAGGAAATTCCATTAATCTACATGCCAATCATGGAGCAGCCTCAGGTAAGTGAGGTAAACACTTTTGTTCCTATTACTTCTCAACCACCAAATTCTTTGCAGAAAACTGTGGCTATGGCATCTGTGACAATGACCAAACAGGTGCCTACCCATGTCATAAAATCAAGAATTTCCAAATCAGAGTCTCAAAGAACCCACTCTAGCTCCTCTCAATAGGGACTAGTTTCAAAATCTACCAGAACCAAATAGGGGAGTGTGAAGAGAAGTAAGCATGGTGAGGGACAGGGTGAACATAAAAGAAACCCTAAGAATAAGGAGGGAGAGGTGTGTGTAACCCAGCCTAGCCACACTGTAGTTTCCCAACAAACTGTAGTGCTTAGTAATGATTAATCTCATTACTAGTTTTGCCCTCCCAAAAGGATGTTACTATTGAAACAAGCTCTCAACCAAGAGCACAGGCCAAGAGGGTTAGGGACACAGACTCACCCCAAACTTACACCAGAAAGAAGAAATCTAAAATACTTGGGGATACACAAGGTGCATATAATGTGCAAGCTGTAGTCAAAGACTCAGCTACAACACCTTCTCAAATTTAGGTTGATGTGACTCCTGTAAATATGGAGTCACAACCAAAATCTTTAATCATAGAAGCACCTCACACACAAAACTCACCCTCAAATTCTCTGGATGTGGATATGATTCACACATCAATTCTTAATTCTCCATATTTAACTCTCATGGAGAAGACCAAATCTACAGCAAGTAAGCATCATCTTTTAGATGATTTGTTATCTTTCTTGCCATTTCTTTCTGATTCTAATGAGAAATCGGTGCCAAATCTCAAATCAATAACCACAGATTATACATTAGTTTCCATTCCAAACTCTGTCATTTCTACTATCTCGACGGATATTGTTCATCCGTTGACTAGTGATTGTATTTTGACAGATTTGCTTAATAGAAATCATTCGTTGAAACTCTCAACTACTACTTTGATGGATGTTTCTCATCCGTTGACTATCACTGCACCACCTGAAATCTCAACTACTGTTACAAGTGTGGATGATTTGGTAGTTGTAAAATCACTCCTAGGATTGAAGGAAGGGAGTGAACAGAGTGAGAGGCTGAGTTGCTCTCAGGCAAAAGGAGAGGAAAAGAGTGAATCTATGCAAGCTATTTCTTCCAGCTTGGCAAAAGTGAGTGAGTGGAGTCCCACCTTAGTAGGTGAGGGTGTGAGGGTGGGAAGCCAAGGGGAGCCCTTGAAGCAAAAAAAGAGAGATCATGAGAGAAAAGAAGGTATAGAAGAATGGGAAAAACCCATTATTAATGAGTTAAGGGATGTCAATGAGGCTAAAAAGAAACAGCTATTTCAGCAAGATTATCAAGCTGTTTTAGACTCTGTTTCCTATGAACCTGAGGCATTTACTCACCCTGTCCCAGCTTATCAAATTTTGGCTAGACAGGACAATGTGGCTACTGAGAGAATTCTTAACTTGGTGCACACAACTGCCTCAATGCAAAGGGCAAAGGATGCAATCACCGCCATGCCCTCCATAACTGGTGATGATTTTGAATATGCCGATGACTCATTTGGGGATGATGGTGAGGATGATGAAGAAGAAGGTATGAACATAAGGGGATATGTAGATATTCCATCATGGATGATGCATAAGGAATGCTCTTACCCAGATCTCAAATCCACACTTTTCAAGGTTATTCATGACACCCAAACAGCAATTCAAGCATCCATAAGTGCCAACACCAAAATTTTACTTAAAGCTCACTTGTAATCTCTTCAACTACACAAGATACAGGCTCTCAAACAAAGTCAAGATGTGGATGCTCTAAAGCAAGAAATTTATGAAGTCAAACAAGACTTTGTAGCGAGATTAATTATCAGGCTTCCTAACACCATAATGACAGAAATAGCTCAAAAGCTAAGAAAGGAAGCTGATTTGAACAGGAAAGTTGAGGCCATGTATTCAAGACTGAAAAATATGGAGAAATCAATGGCCAAGATACTCACAAATCAGGAAACTTAAACAAGTCTGCTACAATAGTTGGTAGCTGCACAAACTTCAAACTCTACTCAACTTGATGCTAACAAAAAAGGGGAGAAAGACTCTATCATTCAAGTTAGCCAAGGAGAATCAGCTAGTGAGGGGGAGAAAGTGCTTAACATAAATGTCAGCAAGGTAATAGTTCCAGCAATTGCCTTCACAATGCCACCAATGCTTGACAACATTGATTTAATCAACATAGTAGCAACTGAATTACAATTGAATGAAAAACGGGAGAATCTTGATAAGAAATATTGTGCAAGACATGCATGTACTTTAACAAGACTAAGACTATTTGTTTACCCTAAGTAAGTTGTATTGTTATCTTAATTTGTATTTTGTACTTGTAGCACTTAAAGTCTGTAAAAGGTCAAAGGAGCATACTGGAGTCTTTTTTTATAAACAGTGTCAAGCCTAAGAATTCTATTTGGAAGAAGATGAAGAAGATCATGCCTAAGAAGAATTATGAAGAAGCTTGGAGTTGAATAAATCTGTTTTAGGAAAAATATTCTAAGTCAAGATCTCTACAAGTCACGGATTTAGTGTTACAGAGAATTCATTCGAGAACTCCAGAATGACTTATAGAGAACTCAGGAAAGCTTATAGAGAACTCAGAGATATCGAAAAGACAAATTGAAGACATGAAGATTGGAGATATCGACAAGTCATTTCGTCACTAGAGAACTCAGAGTTATCGACAAGTCAACATTGTAATAACCCCAATTTTTGGAAATTTTTGAAACCCTTATGAATAGTGATTTTGCAGATTATGCTGAATGAGAAAACTTTTCATGCCACACTATGTAGGGGTTCTGTTATGGATATTCTGAGATTTTATTAGTACTCTATATAGTATATAAGTGTATGTAAAGATCGTCAGAATCCAATTCCGAACACTTTGATTTTTCCCGGAAATCCACTAGATATGGAAAGAATTGAGTATAAGGTAACAGGATAAAAAGGATTTAAATTAAAGGATTATAAGAGAGGATCATAAAAGGATTATAATGTATTGAGAAAGGTTAAGGAAACCCAAGTAATAAGATCCCCGGTATGATCCCTCAAACGATAAACGAAAACGAAAGTTAAGCGAACCGTACAACAGATCAGCGGTCATTAGGCAAACAATTAGGAGGTTAATCAAGGAGGTTAGGGATGATGAGGTCATCCAACCAATGAGAAGAGGGCAAGTAAGAGATGATGACACAATAAGGTGATGCAAGCATGACATAGGGAAGGAGGAGGTGTGGTTGGTTTATAACCACACAAATATAAGGTTATTAAGGTAATTAACCAAAAACAAAACAAAAAACAACCAAGCTAAGCCAAACAAATCAAAAAACACAAAATCATTTCATTCTCATCATCTTGCTCTCGGCTTTTCTTCTTTTTCAAAGGAAGAAAAATCAAAAATCAAGTTCCAAGCATTGTTAAATCATAAGGTAATTATCTAAGGTTCCTTGTACATAGATATGGATATCCTATAAGTTTAAACTTCTAATTCCTTCACAATCTCTTCCAATAAATTAAGGAAGAAGATGGTGAATAGTAACCTTTAAGAAATAACTTTGGTTTTCTTGATTTTTATGAAAGTTCAAGGTAGCTTAAGCATAGATCAAGGCTTCCATGGGCATTCCAAGGATCTTTCATTGATTAAGAAGCTTCAAGAAGGTATAAACTCCAAACCCTAGCTTTAGTTTTGAGTATTTAGAAATGGTTATGAGTAATATAGTATATGTGAAGCATGAAGCTTGTTTGTTTAGAGTTTGGGTTGGAGTGGTAGTGGTATGAATGTTGAATCTTGTTGATTTGTTAAAGGAATTAAGTATAGTTTAAGTTCATAATGAGAATAACATAAATTGGAAGAACTTGAGGTGTTGGGACTGTTGTAGTGTGTTTTGGATGAATGTTGATTGTATGAATGAATTGGGATTGATTGGTGGTTGAATTGGAATGGTATAAAATTGGGAAATCGCGTAAACATAGCCGTCATAATATCCGATTTACTTTAGACTGCTTTTGTTCATAACATTAGGACCCGAGATCTCCCTGCTAGGTTTTGAATATTGCCATGTTTAGATAGTTCATGTTACGAGCTTCATTTTGATATGTGATTCGTTTGATTCCGATGTACGGTTTAGGAGAAACGGTCGTTTTAAGTAACGACGTTTCGTGAACGAATCATTACCCCTCGCCTTACTTTGAAACCTTGGTAAAGGACCTTAAATGACTAATTGAGGTAAGAAACATTTATGTAAGGTGTAATAGGCAGTTCGTAAGATATTTGCGAAAGAATCGCCTTAAAACTCGTAATGGTAAATTTATTAAAAATGGTGGAGCCACGGGTACTCGAGCGACTTAAGTAAATCGTTAAGCGCGAAAGCGAACGTTAGGACTCTAAATGGTTAAAGTCTAGTTTCTTAAGCGACCGGGGTTTAATTCCGACTTATGTTGTTGTTCATAGGTTATCGGACCCACTCTAAGCTTAAGCCTATCCGGGAGCACTCAGGCAAGTTTTCTATCCGTTATACTGTTGTTGTGATGTATACACTTGTATATGCTTTATCTTGTGATAGATGCATGATGGTTAAATTAGCAAATTCTTGCGATATATTGTAGCATGTGATATGGTACATATGCATGCCTGTTTCGTATTCTTTCCATATATATCTGTTGGTTCAGTTGATAATACCTATGCTAGAGAATAGCGGTAATTTGCATATACCCTTAGTATAGGGACCCAAAGGTGAAAACATTTTCTAAAACCGGGAGTCGAGGATCCCGAGTAGATTTTATATATATATATATATATATTTATATATGGTTATAGTTTCAAAACTATTAATCGAATAAGGTTTATTCGATAACTTTATATTATTTAATGAATATTATTTCGAATATTCATTCGAGGGCTTATGACTCAGCTTATTTTATTTATTGAATATTATTTGAATATTCATTTGAGGATCTATGACTCCGATTATTTGCTGAGATATATTCTTTATTTTATTAAAGAATAAGGTGTCGATAATCAAACTCACTTTTGATTATTCAAATAAAGATAGTACCTTCATATAAGTATATCTTTGGTTATTTAATGTTCATTTCAAGTATAAGTTTTACAACTTCTACTTCAATTATTTTTATAAAGATTATTCTTTATGGGAATATTATTTAAATAATAATATTCAGATATTTTCTAATATATTGGGACTGATTTATTTTACTAAATCAGCATCACTCCGAACATTCTTAAAAATGTTTCGCGAGCCTTCAAAATGATTTTTAAAAGTTAGAGCGGATCCCAAAACTCATTTTTTTTATATTTAAGATCCTCCTTTCGAAGGGGATTTAAATACTCGCTCAAAACCTGAGGGATCCGGCTCTGTGGTCTGTTTTATATTCTCAACAAGGTTGCTGTCTTGATAAAAGAGTTTTTGATTACTTACCCAATACTCGGGAAGTAAAATTCTTGGAACAAGTTAATCCATTAACAGGCATCGCCTGGGAAATATCGGTGAGTTTTTCCTTTCCAACTAGATACGACTTCTTAGTGGAGCCGTATCAACAAGTTTCTACTTGGGGAAAGTGGGGACGAGCTTTACGTTTCAGAGTCATGGATTTCATCTGAACTAGGAGTGGCGTAAGTGGTCGAGTAGCGCCGGCCCAGCCTTATTATATTGGCCCAAATGGCCTGGAAGTTCCGCTAAGGCGGTCCATTCCTTAGGAGTTCAGTGTTCGGTTGACAAGTAAATCCGACAGGTTCTCCTCTACATGTAGAAAATGGTGGGGTTGTACTACTACGACTGATCATCGTAAGTGGTCTTCCTGGCGCGGCAAACTCCCGTAATGAGTTCATCATCCAATTGGATATTTCTGCAACACTACCTAGAGCACTTCGATAGAAAGGCTACGGTTGGGCGATTGTTGAGTGTTGGAAGGGTCAAGTTTTCAAAATGATGTTTGCATCAAATGAAGTATCTCGTAACTTCATTTTATTTTGATGATATTTTAAAGATTTAATCTATTCAAATCTGGTCTTGTAGTCTCATCTATGTGATGAACTTTTGAAACTAATTATAACTTGAACGGTGGTAGTTCAAGTAGTATTTGGAAAAGATATAAGTATATTGGAGTATCTTGTAACTTCATCTTTTAAACTTATATCTAGTAAATGATTATCTTATGCATGACAAAGATTTTCAGAAAAACGTTGAGACAAGGTTAGATATATGAGATCACCTTGCAACGATATTTTATACAGTTATACACTGGAACTCTGTGTGTATTATGCATGGAAGAGGACTTCCAATATTTTGAAAAGTATATATGTATATATATACTGAATATTTTGCGACTTCATCGCATTAAGATATCAACTTGGTTCATTTCTTTTGACCAAGACTTTCATGAGTACTATGAGAAGGCTCATATATTGTTAATCATTATACATATTATTTTGGTGGGCTTGCTGCTCACCCTTGCTTTCTTCTTTCATCACACAACATCAGATAGACAAGATGAACAGGACCAAGCTCCCAATTCGCGAGCGGATAGGAAACGTTCCACAGTTTCCTATAGGCGTTGATGTCGCTGTAGCTGAGGTAGGAGCTACCAATAGGCTAGGCTTTCAACTTTTGATGTACCAGACTTATGTATCTTTATCAATTGTAATAATGGAAAAGAAAGGTAAATTTATTCAGAAACCTGTTTAAGGTGTATTGGCATATAATTGGTGGAATAAAATGACTTGTGATTATTTTTGGATATTCATCACTGAGACTATAACTTGTGGTGTGTGTTTATTGTGGGGTCACAGTACAGAGTAGTTGATTATTTATTAAGATTGGTTGTTATTAAGGGAAATGGAACTCGTGACAACCCGGATCCCCGACCCCGGATTTGGGGGTGTTACAGAAATGGTATCAGAGCTAAGCGTTATAAACCTCAGAGATGATGTGACGTTAAGATAATAAGTTCACTAAGATAATAAGAACTCTTGCCAAGTTCATAGTCGGACTACCTAACGTAGTACTGACAGTTAAAACCCTTATGGGAACCCTTATAAATATCGTGATAGTAGCGTAGTTCGTTATCTTATATGGTAGCGGGACTCCGAACCCTGAGGTTGAGAAGTGACAGCGCGATGATGTTTTATTACTAATTGGAGATCGGATTGTGGATCCGATAGAGCGTCCTAACGCAGGACCGGATGATGTTCATATTGAGGATATAATGGTTGAGGATGTTGTCCTAGATGGGATTGTTGCTGAGGAGGATCTAGTGGAAGATCCTAACAAGAATGAATAAAGGACCATTGAGGAATTGATGACCATGGTTAGGGAAACTCCTAGAGGAGGATTGGCCGGTCACTACCAGAGGTTTGTTCAAAGTTTGTAAAGATAGTAGCCCCTTTAACGCGGCTTACTCGTAAGATTGAGAAGTTCGAATGGACAGAGAAATGCGAGAACAACTTTTAAGAACCGAAGCAAAGGTTGGTGACGTTCCCTATGTTAGCGTTGCCGGATGGAAAATGAAATTTTGTGAAGTGTAGTGACGCTTCGCATAAGGAATTAGGGTGCTTCTCATACAGCACAGCAAGGTAATCGCGTATGCGTCAAGACAATTAAGGGAATTTAAAATTCGATATCCCCACCCATGAGCTTGGGCTCATGGCAATAGTTTTGCCCTAAAGATTTGAGGCACTACTTGTATGGAGAGAAGTGCGAGATTCACAAACCATAGGAGCTCTAGTACATTTTTACGTAGAAAGAGCTCAACATACGCCAGAGGAGGCGGTTAGAGCTAATCAAGAATTATGATTGGGAGAATCTTTATCATTCGGGGAAAGCCAATGTGGTGGCTGATGCCCTTAGTAAAAAGGAGAGACTCAAGATGATAATGTCTTTTGGATTGTTTATAAGAGATTATGAGAAAATGGAAATAGAAGTGAAGGTAACCGGAGCCGGTATCGAAAAGATGTTTGAGATTGCAATACAGTCCGAATTATCGGAAGAGAACATATTGTGCCAGAAAAAGTGATAATGAAGGCAGAGAGCTAACAATTAGATAAAAGATTAATACCGAGAAAGATGATAAGGGAATAATGAGGTATTCCTACAGAATTTGGGTTCCAAATGTTCAAGAGCTTAAAGATAAGATCTTAGATGAAAGCTAGTTTGAGGAATATGATTTAGGGCAAACCCTGAATGTGATAGTCAGGGAGGACGCCATCAAGATAGAAGGAACCCATAACATAATGAAGTGGAAAATGAGGATTTTAACGTATAAGATAACCCCAAGTATGGGAGAAGGATGAAACATTTCATACTAAGGAAATAGAAAGACGAGTAAGGAAAGGAGACCCGAGACGGTACTCCTATACGGGTATTCATGGACCTGTCTAAAAAGAACTTAGACTACTATCCCCAACCACCACCTTGAGGAAATAATGCGGTGAGAAATTCTTTCAGGGCCTTTAAGTCGCTAAGCCCTTAGAGTTCCAAGGAACAAGCTGAACCAGTCGAGGCAAGAACCTCGCTAAAGGAAATATAGGAATCATTTGAGATTCTAAATGATGGACGAATCATAAAAGACTGTTTTGTCACTTACCCTCCTAAGAGAGAGGCCACCCGCTAGTGAAAGACCAAGAAAGGCACGGAGCCAGAGGTTAGAATAAACTGATTAAAGTATAGTCAATTGTTTTCGGGAAAGTAATTCCCAAGGTTATGGAGATAGTGTAAAAGCTCTAGAGTCAGAACGAAGGCGGACGAGTATGATGAAATATGAAGCTAAGTTGTAAAATTTGTCAAGATTCGTTCTGATGACAAGAATCCCAGAACGATGTGATGCTTGAAGTCAATGATTAGTGGGTTCATGAAATAATGATAAGAGAAAGGAAAATAAAAAGAAACTGAAGTGAAAAGGAATATAAAGGCAATAGAGTTTGAGGAATGATAAGGGAGTTGGGTATGAGGAAACCCTAAAGACTCGTAGCAATAGAAATAGAAAAGTATGTAATCGTCAGGATGAGGGTGATTCACCATGAGTTAAAGTTGATGGTTTAAGGCATAAGTGATATGTATATTGTATCCCCTTTAAGTTGGGAGTATTAGAAGACACTTCGAGATAGATCGATGGGCTAATAAGAAAACACGGATGGACTGAGGAGACAGGATAACAAGATATTAGGAAAATGGGATGAAGGAAGTGACCTTCAAGAATGTGAAGTATATGTAAGACCGGTGGCAGGATACCTAGAAAGGGATACGCCAGGTATGAAAGATATCCCAACATTGAGATGACTGTTGAGATAAACAACAAAAGTAAATGAGAAGTTATTAAGAAGAAGTTCACGTTGAACACGACCAATATCTTCCAGAACATCCCTGTTGTCATTACCGAATTAGGAAAGAAAAGCGGGTAACCATTGTTATCTTTTGAAGGCCATATGGGTTGACCTCAGTTTGAATAAAGATGCTATTGTGAAATTGGTATAGACTATCTGGGTGGGAATGATTGAATAAGATAATCTATCAAGGACATATGACTTGATTTATCCATGGAAGGATGCATGTACTTTTTTTAAAGGTGGAATTAAGGATAGAACATCGGTAACTTAAAATGAATCCTAGGGGAATGCATAAAGGTTGGCATTTCACCCTTAATAGGGATAGTATGAGTTTTGACAGTATGAATTGGAAAGGATTAAGGTAATAACAACCTTTAAGTATTAGTGGAGAAATTTTTCAGAAGTATATAGACAATGATTCTGGTATTAATAAATGGTATCTTGATATGCCCTGTATCTAGGGAATACAGGAGGAACGATTCAAGGATAACCTTAGAGGTTTTACAAGGAGAAAGGTAATATTCAAAATTCTCAAGAATAGAAATGTTGATAAAGGAAATATGACGTAATTATAATGATGCCAAGTGGGGCACGTGTTAAACCACGAGAAAGTATGGATCGAACCAGTAAAGGTCGAAATTGTTCAGGGAAATGAGGA